>NC_054828.1:70031441-70128941 GCF_018345385.1 Vulpes lagopus | reverse complement strand
TGCCTGTGTCTCTGCCTCTCTCTCTGACTATCATAAATAAATAAATTTTTAAAAAAATTAAAAAAAAAAGGCCTTGTCAACCCCAAAGGTACTGTATTTTTTGTTTTTTTCTACTTTTATGGCTTTGTTTCTTACAAAGATCTTTAATTCATTTGAATTTTACTTTAGTAGAAAGTGAAAGGTAAGAAACCAACCTTGTGTCTACACTTCCCTCCCCTCTATGACGAAACTGCCATGTCTGACTGCCTTAGCATTTAGCTCCATCTCCAGACCTTTTCTGCCATGCTACCCCCTTTGTATTCATGCACTGAACCAGTCTATTTACAATTCCTTATAATCTTATAACAGGTTTTCACTCAAGATTGTTCCTCATTACTACTTTTCAACATACTCTCAGCTACACTACCTTATTTTCTTCATTTTTATTTTTTTACTAATCTATTTGTCCAAATCGCAACATCTTCTCCCCCCAGGTATTAGTATATTCCTCCTTGGAATGTGTTAAATGTAGAGATTAAAGTAGAGAGAATTTAAATAAATAAATAAATAAATAAATAAATAAATAAACAAACTGATGTCTTTAGAACACTGAATCTTCTTATCTAAGAACAAAGTTCTTAGAACCTTACACCTCACAAGCATGTTTTTTAGAATAAAAACTTTGTACATCTCTAGTGAAGTTTACTCAAGGCATCTTTTCCTAGACGGTTTATCTTTTGGTGTATTTGCTAATGACTGCTATTTGCATATGGAAGGGTACTGATTTTATTAGATATTTATGGTGTACCCAGACATCTGACTGAATCTGGTTATTATTTTAATAATTATATTGATACTCTCAGGTTTTCTAGTTATATAATCAGGTAACCTTCAAATTAGGATAACTGCCTTTTCTTCTCTAAATTATATACCTCTTATTCCTTTCTCTTCTTAAATCCAGTTACTAATTCCGGAATGATATGGAATTGATAACAGTGACAGGGATGTTATTTTCTAGTCTGTAATGAGGATCCTCATAGGTTTGCCTGTTAAATAGAGACATTAATCTCAAGCAGACCTTCAACACCTCTAAGTTACATTTCCTTATTAGTCCATTCACCCCCCTGGTCTTCTTCCTCCTAAATCTCTAGTATCTCCTTGACTACTTTCACTCTCAGCAAATGATCTTCATCCTGAAGAGGATGAAGGATCTTCATCCTTTTCTTCACTGAGAAAAGGGGAGCACTGAAAGAATTTCCACAAACTGCTACTGCCACATAAACCAGCCTACCTGAATCCATACTCACGGACTTTGCCTTCTTCTGTAACTGTGGTTGGGCTGTCCATGCCAACCCCTCCACCTGCACGTTATATTCCAAGCCCTCTGGCCTACTGACAGACATCACTCTAGCAAATCTCTCTCTTCCCTTTCATCAGACACCAACACGTAATCACACTTTCCATCCTTTAAAAGAAATCTCTCTGGACGTCTGGGCAGCTCAGCATTTGAGCATCTGCCTTTGGCTCACGGCCTGATCCAGGATTCCTGGGATGGAGGTCCCACATCAGGCTCTTTCCATGGAGCCTGCTTCTACTTCCTCTGCCTCTCATGAATAAATACATAAAATCTTAAAAAAATAAATTAGCTCTTGATTTCTACATCCTCCTCTCCTAAGCAACCAATTTCTCTGCCTCGCATTGCAATAAAACGCATTGACAATTTTGACAGCTGTCAATATTCTGACTCCAATTTCCCTTACTTTTTCTTCAACCAACTCCCATCACTTCACCAAAAAGAGCCCTTATCAAAGTCACCAACAACCTTCATGTTGCTAAATCCATGGCAAATTTTGGGCCCTTTATTTCTTGACCATAACTAGGATGACTACACACTGCAACTGTCCTTGTTGTCACCAGTTTTCCCCCCACCATGTTCTAGTCTTATAACTTTAAGTGCCACCTGTCAGCTTATGATTCCCAAATCTTCAGCCTGGAATTCCCCCCATAAATTCCAGACTCATATATTATGTAATGGTCTACACCTCATAATTCTACTTGGCTAACTAGTAGGTATTTCAAACCAATGCTACCAGACCAAAGGCTATTTCCAACAAGGCAATCAGAGTGACCCTTCAAAAGGCAAGTGAGATGGTATTACCCCTCTGCATAAAAGCTTCAATGACAGGTCACTGAAGATAGAGGACAGGTCAGAGTCCACAGAGAAGCCTTTAAGGCTTGACCCGATCTAGTCCCTGACCACTCTCTACTCTGCTTTTCTCCTCATCCATTTGCTTCAACTACACTGGTCTCCTTACTATTCTTTGACCATACCAAATAAGCTTCCAGGTTTTGGGACCTTGCAATTTTTCTTTCCTCTGCTGTAATACTATTTCCCCAGAAGTCCACATAGCTTGCACCAACATTTCTTCAGGTGTCTGTTCAACTATCACATTAGAGGCCTTTCTAGACGGCCCTATAAAACTCTTTTCCTTTCATAGTTTATTGTTCTACATACCACTTATTACCAGTTGACATTCCTACCTGCTCAATTTTTTTTTTTCTGTCCCCTTAAAGCCATGGCTGGAAAGCAGACTCCATAAAGGCAGACTTTCTTTTATTCCCAAACACCTGCCAGAGTCTCCACACAGAAATAGCCCTATCAGTAGTCATTTTTTTCATAAATAAGTAAAAATATAAAGACTACCATCTGATTCTTATGAAAGAGTTACATCTCCAAAAGTCAAAATTTGTGTACATATCATGTATGAGGTAGGAAGCATTTTCTGGTTGAAACCTCAGTATGTAGAGAAAGAGGTTTTAAAGTTTCCTGATGTTTTTAAACATTTATGTGCTTAAGAATCCTTAGAGATCAGTTCTTAAATATATAGATTCTTAGGCAGAAGTTCTGAATCTACAAATCTTGGGCTGGGTCCATAAACCTGCACCAAAGATAACTGACTGATACATGTGGTACTAAAATCACACTAGGCAATACTGGCCTAGATCCTTAATACTTCATATACTTTACCTTAGTACCTCATTTTTCATTTCATATGTGCTTCTTTAACATAAAATTTCAATTAAAGGGCATCTCACTATAAATATGAAGGATAAAGCAGGATCTCAAAGTAGGTAACAATGTGTTTAAACAAAAATACTTGAGGATATTCCTAGATATGAAGTATTTTTTAATCTAATGATGCCTTGACCATAGTAAAAAAGCTTCACAGCTATCTGAATTTGCTTTATGAATTGGAATGTAAAGTATCAGATTTCCTCACTGCAAGTAAGTATGTCAAGTAAGATTTCCTCACAGCAAGCACATATGAAACACACAGCATGTATTCCACCTACGGCCTTAGTTAGATAGTGAATACCATTTTTTAGTCAGCTATAATTTAATGACTACTGTCCTTCTGTGTGGATCCAAAAATGTTTTTATAACCTTTAATTTTAGAGTAACTATTTATCCACTTGATATATTAAATATCTAAATACCTGTAAGTGCCAAACACTACCTCTTTTCTAAATACTATATGCTCAACATATTCAACCAATTCCCATAAAATTCAAATTTTTGTTTTAAATGCACACAAATGAATAACTTTATTTTCCTTATTTTCCTTAGAAGGTTCTAAAACCTACCTTCTGGATATCAAAAAGGTAATGGTGCTTTTGAACCAGTGCCTGCTGTGACTTCTCCCTATCAATTGCATCCTAGATCTGTTGGATGGAAGCCTGTTTCACCTCTTCCAGTTGGGCAATTTTTTGCTGCAATTATGATTTTACAACAAAGATCAGTGAAAACCTAAAAGGTAACAGAAATAGCTTCATTCTATACTTCTTCAGTTATATTCTTCATTTGTGAAAACACAAAGAAACATACATATACAGGGAGAAATGCACAAATCCTTAAAAATAATTGTGAGCAATAGCTATGCAGTATTTTGTTGAATGAGCACAACTACGGAAAAACTTGACAGTTTGGTAGATTTTAAAATTTTTATCTTAAATTAATACACAACATTAACACATAATTTTAATCATTGTAATTAGATTCATTTCTATATGCTTGTCCCCTAACATGAACATTAGAAACATCACTTGATGGTACTGATGCTTTTAATAGTTTAAAATAAGGTTTACAGTTCTTACCTCACTGAGTTTATCAGCCAATTTCCCAATAGAGGCACCATATTTTTTAACTACATAGATAAGCAACCCTGTTGATATGGCAGAGAAGGTCTGCAATAATCACATGTATTTCTTTGGACAGAAAATATAAGGTAAGTCCAGTTCAAAGCACATAAGGTCCTAAAAGAAGGAAAAGTTATTTTATGATGGATATACTACACCTGAAAGGAAAGACAGAAAGTTCTACATCTGATTAGTTGAAGGTGTTATGTAATGATTTAAAGTAACTGGATTAAAAATAACCGTACACTGAAGAGCAATATGGTAGCGCTGACAAAAAGGATCTAGATTTCAGGGAATCTAACTATAACATAGAAGAAACTGAACTTATATCATTAAATCTTTCCGTTTAGTTTCCTCATCTGTAAAATGGGAACAGAACTTTTTTCACAGGGTGGATGAAACTGAGAAATAATGTATGTAAAGTGCCTAGCACAACTGCTTAAGTAATTTGTGCAGCAAGATATACTATTTATTGAATGGGAACATTGGTATATTTACCAATGCCCTTTAGAGGCAATGCAATGCCCAGGTATTTGGGTTAAACACCTCAGTTCTCTCACAATCCTCACGGTCCACAAGAAGCTGCCCAGTTTTGCTTACTACAGTGAGGTATACAGAACTGAACATAATACTCTAAATACAGCTTCACCAATTCATTCATTCTACAAATATATATTGAGAACTAGCTAATACCATTACTCAGTGGATAAAATTTATCCACTCCTGCCTGTTTTTACCCAATAGGAGCCTGGCACTGGAAATCAAGCAAGCAAGCAAACAGAAAAAAAAAACCCAAGAAAAAGTAGTATGTATCTATAACGATGAATTAAGTATCAGGATTCTCAATTCCTATAGCACCTAGTTATATAATGCTTCAAACCTAGCTATCTTTTTCTCTAACCAGGCTGTGTGTTCTGAAAGGACACAAAACCATGATGTACATTTCTTTAGGATTTTCTGTTGTGCCTCAGCAGCACTAGGGAAGGACAAAGCTGCCCTCTAAAGGGCAGCATTTTAGTGTTTCTGCGCAAAATGAATACCAAAGAATGTACTACAAGAATAAGAGAGTAACAGTCTCAAAACTATTTTATCCAGTGTCCCATAAAAAGTTTCAATAGCTCTTTTTAAAATGTCTCCAATATATAAATTTTAAAAGTGAATGTAAATTCAAAATTTAAAATTCAAAATTTTAAATGTGAATTTGCAAAAAAGCCTATAGTGGGTAATATTTTTATCACCTGTGGGGATCTGAGGACCCTGACATTTCTTATAGAAACGCTATTTTCAGCCACCTTCTGAAGGGTTAAAAAAACAAACAACCTTTGGCTTCCAGAGTCCCCTCGTCACAGCAGTAGGTGGTGTAAGAATTCTGAAGTGGGAACCTGGGTTCCCATAAACTAAAGAGAGAATAAATCTCAGCCAATTCTTAAGTTTCTAGTGCTTCTTGGTAATAAAAATTTCTTACAGGACTGCTGTGAGGATTAAATAATGTAAATGAAAGCAGACTGCACTATGAAAATGTAAGCTTTCAGAAGAGTGTATGCTTTGTTAAAAGGGAAAAAAACCTAATACTGCCCAACTTCTGTTTTTACTTATATATACAATTTAATAATCTCTATTTTAATCCACAGCTCTTTCCACTACCTGACAATATATTATACAGTTACTCATTTCTTTCCTGTCTATCCTATAGTAGGATTGTGTGTTCCGTGGATGGCAGGCACCTCAGCTCACAGACTAGAAGACTACCTGGCATTCAGTGACTGTGATTTATCAACAAATGGAGACAATGGTATAAAATCAAGTTAAAATCCCAACCACATTTACCACAAAGACAAGTTAGGGCAACCAAATCACAACTGTTATATTCAGTTACTTCCAGAATTTACCTTTGACTTCATTTTTGTGCATACATAGAAGACGTAAGAGACTACCAAAATCCTAGGTAAACAAACTATACCACCTAAACGTACTACCAAACACTGGGCAAATGCTCACCTCTTACTCCAGTTTTGGGATAAAGGAACTGGAAGAATTCTTTGGGGATCAGCCCCAAACAAACTTTTCCTCCATATTCAGGAACACAAGGTATAGGTGCAAGACTCGGCTGCCTCGTGTGGAAGATTCTTATTGCCTGCAATGCCCTATGGGTAGCAATTATACAAATTTATTAACTTATTTTTAAAATATTTTATTTATTCTTCAGAGACACACAGAGAAAGGCAGAGACACAGGCAGAGGGAGAAGTAGGCTCCATGCAGGGAGCCCGACGTGGGACTCGATCCTGGGACTCCGAGGTCACGCCTGGAGCCGAAAGCAGATGCTTAACCGCTGAGCCATCCAGGTGTTCCACAATTATACAAATTTAAAGAGAACATAATGTATGCACAATTAGTAGAAACAATGAATGGGGATGAGGACTGAGGCAGTTTGCTGCTATCATAATGCAAAGAGAACAGACCAGGAATGGGAAAGTTAGGGTCCAATAATTAGCTATGTGGCAGGCAAACGACTTATTTAAAGTTGCATATAACTTTCTACCAATACTAGAAGCCCTTCTGTAGGTCTTAAAGGTCGTCTGTCTAGCACTTTGTATGTTTATTATTAGAACTGCAATATATAAGAACATAGACTTTGCAGCCAGATTATCTGGCTTTATTTTTTTTTTTAAAGATCTTATTTATTATTTATTCATGATAGACATACAGAGAGAGAGAGGCAGAGACACAGGCAGAGGGAGAAGCAGGCTCCATGCCGGGAGCCCGATGCGGGACTTGATCCTGAGACTCCAGAATCACTCCCTGGGCCAAAGGCAGGCGCTGAACCACTGAGCCACTGAGGGATCCCCAGATTATCTTGCTTTAAATCCTAGACCTGCCATTTGACTTTAAGTAGATTCAACTTTTGTAATCGTAGATTTCTCTAGTAGTGTGGGAATATAGAATGAGTTTACAGGGTTGCTTGAGGATTTTAGGTAAAGACCTTCAAATAGTGCTAAGCATACAGTAAAGTTCTATGTAAGGGATTAGCAATTATATATTCACTGTGTTGTAAGCACCTTGATGGCAAGAACTTTGACTTGAGTACTCTCTGTGATGGGGTGCTAACCAACCACTGTGTGAAACAGGCCTTTTCGGTGTAGGGTAGCTCTAATTATGTTCATCTTTAAATGGAACTGCTATGTACCTACTTTGAAACCTCTTTCCATTAGTTCCAATTTCATTTTTCTGTGTACCACATGCAATGCCCAGGTATTTGGGTTAAACACCTCAGTTCTCTCACAATCCTCACGGTCCACAAGAAGCTGCCCAGTTTTGCTTACTACAGTGAGGTATACAGAACTGAACATAATACTCTAAATACAGCTTCACCAATTCATTCATTCTACAAATATATATTGAGAACTTGCTAATACCATTACTCAGCTTGAATTATTATATTATCATAGATTTGTAAATTACTCTCATATTCTAACAGCCCAGGACTGCATTTTAAGCAGTTACTACATATTGATCTCTCATTAAAATTATGATGAAACAAAATTTCCTAGTCTTTTTATATATGCTGTCCAGCTCAGTCTCCTTCAAATCCTCAGTATGTTTTTTGTCCCCCACCTCCCCACTCAACACTATCCCTTTGCAAGGTAAGGGTTTATATTATTTCATTGATTTTGGTGAGCTGCTTATCTTTTGAAGGTTATTTCTGCCTCCCCATGTTTTAGCTAGCCCACTAACTTTTGTAATTTGAGAATCATGCTCGAGGTTCTTTCATTTAAATCAGGGTTTCTCAATCTCATCACTATTGGCATTTTTTGTTGCTGTGGAAGGATGTTCTATGCACTGTAGAGTGTTTAGCTGTATCCTCATGGCTTTTATACACTAAATGCCAGTCAACATCCCCCCCCCCCCCATCCAGTGGTGACAACCAAAAACATCTTCAGACATTGCCAAATGTCCCTTGGAGGGCAATGTTGGTCCAGGATGAGAACCACTGATTTCTTATTTTTATTTTTATATTTTAAGTAGGCTCCATGCTCAATGTGGAGCCCAACATGGGGCTTGAACTCATAACCTTGAGATCAAGACCTGAGCTGAGATCAAAAGTCGGATGCTCAACCAACTGAGCCACCCAGAACCACTGATTTAAATAGTTTAGGCCAACTCAAATCCTCTCTCGAACAGGCTATCTTAAAGCCCTTATCGTCTCTGGCCTAAACTACTTAATAATCCAAAACCTGGTCTCTACTTCTCAACAAACACCCCTTTAAACTTAGCTCTTCCACACTAGTGCCAATATTTTTAAAATGCAAATCTGACTTTAAAACTATATACGATTAGGCGCCTGGGTGGTTCAGTGGTTGAGCTTCTGCCTTCAACTCAGGTCATGACCCAGGATCCTGAGATCTAGTCCCACGTCAGGCTCCCCGAGGTGAGTCTGCTTCTCCCTCTGCCTGTGTCTCTGTATCTCTCATGAATAAATACATAAAATCTTTAAAATAAAAAAAAAAAAAAAACCAAACTAAACAGGCTCCGGACACCTGGGTGGCTCAGTGGTTGAGCATCTGCCTTTAGCTCAGGTTGTGATCCTGGGATCAGGTCCTGCAAGGATTCACTGTGGGAAGCCTGCTTCTCCCACTGCTTATGTCTCTGCCTTTCTGTGTCTCTCATGAATAAGTAAAATCTTAAAAAACACAAAACTCAACAGGCTCTCCTGCCTACAGAAAACAAACTCTTTAACATAGCATACAAGATTCAACACCTGTCAGATTTTATATCCTCATTTTCCTTCATTCTCCTACCCTCTAGCCATATGGAACTACTTCTAGCTCCCCAAAACAAAAAAAGATGTCTCATGCTGCTCTTTCTGCCTGGTAGGTTGGCTGCCAAGCCCACCCAGCCTTCAGAACATCTCAAGCATATCCTTTATAAAGGCCTTTCCAATCTTACATTCACTCACCTTTATGTCAGGTGCTAGGAGCATAAGCAATGAACAGATAAGGTCCCAGCATTGACATTGTACTGGGGTTGTGGAAAGAGGAGCTCTGAAGGGTATTGTTGGGGCCTGGGGCTTATGGAATCCCTAAGGCTAGTAGAAGAATGAGCTGTAATGGGACAAGAATAGAGATGTAAGGAGACAAGTTAAGAGACTACTGAAATAGACCAGGTGAAAGTTGATGGCAGTTCATAATTCAGTAGCAGTGATAGTGGAAGAGTGGTTAGAGTCCAGATATAATTTGGAGGAAAAGCCTTGCTGATGTATTAGGCATAGAATGTGAAAACAAAGAGAAAATGAGTATGTTCCTTATATCTTACATATATAATTATTTTATTTGATTTCTATTAAAATTGTTTACCTGTCTGTATGGAATCTTTTTTCTCTCTTCCCTGGTAAGCTGGAAGCGATTTTAGCCTCACTTTATTGCACACACAAAAATTAATTACAGATGGATTAAAAGCTATTTTTTCAAGGCATCAATATTAAATTTGGCAAGATTTAGGTCTAAGTCTGGAAGCAAAAAGAGTAATTCCAAAGAAAATTGACATGATTTATGAAACATTAATAACATGCCAACACTAAGCACATAGTATATACTATGTATATAGTATATATACATGTATATAGTTCAGTATATACTGAACAGTTTTCAGAATTTTACGGGAATTAAGTCTCTTAGTTCTCCTAACCCATAATGTACTATTATCTCCATTTTGCAGAGGAGGAAATTGAAGTCACACAACTTGTTATGTGGAGAAACCAGGTGTATACCTCTAGCTTTAGTCCTTGCTCTAAACCACTACTCTATAGCTGCCTCCTCTTGGAGGCTGAGCTCAAAAATAATATGCTTCATTGTCTTATTTAAGAAAACTTGTTTTAAGGGAAGAAAATGAGTGGGAAAAATCAGAGAGGGTAACAAACCATGAGAGACTCCTAAGTCTGGGAAACAAACAAGGGGTGGTGGAAGGGAAGGTGGGCGGAGGGATGGGTGACGGGCACTGAGGCACTTGACAGGATGCGCACTGGGTGTTATACTATATGTTGGCAAATCGAACTCCAATAAAAATATACACATAAAAAAATAAACACTATTAATTATTCCCTTCCAAAAAAAAAAGAAAACTTGTTTTGTTTTAGAGTGAGCGATCTGGAAACTCCCGATTTCCGCTGTGGCACTTAAGCCTCGATGAAGGTCACAAGGGAAAAGGGCCGGAGACACCGAAACCAGCTTCTAGTTTTGTTAGAACACATCACTTATCCTCTTAACTCTTTGCCATGAGACGATACGACAAAGTTGCAGGTAGTTACAGGGGCACCACTGTTAGAATGAAGCTTTAGGCCTTTCAAAATTACCTAACAAAAGGTGATTTCGGGCGTAAAGCTAAGAGGGGGTTACAGAGAAGTGAAGTGAGGTGATAAAACAAGGACGAAGTATTATGTCCTTCTCACTTACCCTGGACCAAGAACTGTATTCTTCAGACAGGGGGCTGCAGGTAAACACGGCACAGGTCAGCAAGGTCGAGGTGAAATCTGATCCGAGCCCCGCCCACTAAGGGCGTGCCCCCCTCCCTGTCCCCCGAGACCCCCGCGCTGCCCTTGCGAGGGGAATTCATACCCCACTCAGGCCCAAGTCTCGCTGCACCTTTATTACACCCCCGTTACTCCCACCCCTTCCGATAACCCTAGACGCGCTCCTTTGCAATCACTCTGACAGCTCGGACCAGGGTGTAGGCCTCTCACCCACTGCGGCGGCCGCTGAAAGCACCGCCCGGAACAGCAAGGTCAACGAGGGTCCACGCAGTAGTGTCGGCGTCACAGAGACCTGGACAAGGTACTCCATCAGGGGCAGGAGTAAGACGGCCGCTCACAAGTCTCGCGAGAGGAAAGCATGGCGCCCTCTGTCCATTAACTCTGCCTCGAATTTTTTTCTCGCGATACTAGGCATGGAGCGGGATGAACCTTTTGCCAGAGGGCGCTGCCGACCGTGTAAAGGAACCGTAGAAGCAATTCTCGCGAGATATAGAGTGGCCCGAGACTGTGGGAAGAAGCGGAGGCCCAGAGGGGCACCACGTGGAGGCTTCGGGAGCCGAATCTCGGGCGGGCGTCCAGTTTGGGTCTAGGTTGGAGTTAGAGCGGTGGAGATGCGGAAGGAAGCCCCGCCCCCTCATGCGCCCGCTCGTTTGGAACGGCAGTTAGAGGCTGCGCAGTACGGGTCCGGTGAGCCGAGATCCCGGGCCTGGGACCTCCCTCACCTTGGCTGGGGATGATGCCCTTTCCCGGGACTGGCCTTTCCAGCCCGCCCCCGCCCCACATGCCTTCGTGACCCCTGACTCGCGTCGCTTAGTTCAGTCCTCACCTTTGCCCCGGGTCCTTGAGCTCAGATCCCGACCCGGCCCGCGAGCTGTTGAGTGCGGTCACCATGGAGACGAGCCTGTTCGCTGCTCCCGCGCTGACAGCTCGTGCTTCCCGCAGATGGGGCGCTCCGGCTTGGGGCCTCCAGCCTTAGTGGCCGCTGCTGGGCTGGCTCCCTCTGGCTCTTCAAGGACCCTTGTGCCGCCCCCAACGAGGGCTTCTGCTCCGCTGTCCAGACAGAGGCCGGAGTGGCTGACCTCACTTGGGTTGGGGACAGGTATCCTAGTGGCTTCCGATTCAGGTGAGTCACTTTCTCCTCAACCCCACAGGTGGAATGAAGGATGGGATATGGGTCGGACCGGGCTCAATCTTTAATGTCCCATCTTCAATGCTAGGGGGAGCTTCAGGGTGTTGGTCTGAAGGAGAGATGTTGTGTAGCAGGAAAATGCTTTTCGGAGATTCTGAATTGCCTGGTGAGAATTTCTAACAAAATTAAGAAATGGATCAGGAATGGATAAAGAAGATGTGGTTTGTGTATACAATGGAATATTATTGAGCCATTAGAAACAACAAATACCCACCATTTGCCTCGACGTGGATGGAACTGGAGGGTATTATGCTGAGTGAAGTAAGTCAATCGGAGAAGGACAAACAGTGTATGTTCTCATTCATTTGGGGAATATAAAAATTAGTGAAAGGGAATAAAAGGGAAAGGAGAAAAAATGAGTGGGAAATATCAGAAAGGGAGACAGAACATGAGAGACTCCTAACTCTGGGAAACGAACAAGGTGTGGTGGAAAGGGAGGTGGGCGGGGGAGTGGGGGTGACTGGGTCAAGGGCACTGAGGTGGGCACTTGATGGGATGAGCACTGGGTGTTATTCTGTATGTTGGCAAATAGAACACCAATAAAAAATAACTTTATAAAAAAAAAAAACAAGAAATGGATCAGAACCATTTTTCTTCCCGGCAACCTTCCCATATCCCCCCTCAACCCAGAGTAAGGATAATCTTCATCTTAAAGATGATGCTTAACCCAGTCTGTGCTGTCTCTATTTCTTCCTGTTTTCTTCTCTCTAAATGTCTTCCTTCTGCTTTGTTTGCTTTTAAAGTCAAATTCAGCAGTGGAGTCCTTGGAACTAAAAAATCAGAATTTGGGGATTGGCAGGCATTGCATGGAAGGATAAAAGTGGGCATTAAAGACTGAGCCTTTGACAATTCAGCTTTAGCACTACATATTCAAGATAACTTTTGGGGGGTTCTCTGTACTTAACCTGTCACTGTGCAAGACATTCAGTTATTTACAGTATTTTTAAAGAAGCTGTAAGGTGTTTATTCAAATTGTTCAACAAATACTAATGTCCAACCAATTGGGAAGATTTAACCACACTGGATTGTGTGCTACACAGATTGTTGACACTTTTTCCATGTCTCCTGGAACTTAATCTCTAGTGTCTTCTCACCGGAAGCCAGATAATGGATTTTGCCAGCCATTCCATCTTTTCCTGTCTTTCTAGAAACTTTCCTTGCCTAATTGTCTGGACTGTTATTAAGAAAACAGTAATGCCTGCATAAAGCCAGGTGACTTGGAAATTAGCTGAGTCCTCTTGTGATAGTGGATTTTGCTTTTGCTTTTATAGTGATAGCTTATTTTATTAGTTTAGTGACAGTGGACTCACTTGAATCCTGAAAGTGAATTACTGTCTTTTGGTGTAATCCACACTCATTTCCCTCAACCTTCTCCCCACTCCCAACAGGTGTTGTTGAGTTGTAGGAGCTGGACAAGAACCAGACACTCATTGTCAGCGAGTTCTGCAAGTATGAGTATGATGACATCGTGTCTACAGTCAGTGTCCTGAGCTCTGGCACGCAGGTAGCAAAGACTTCTGGTGGGTCCTTGTGCTGATTGCTCCTGCATTTTACACATCCTTTGGGTGTTTTTACTATCCTATTAGTCTCACCCAGTAAAGTTGGGCTTACTGTAAGAATGCAGTGATTTTTTTTTTTTTTTTTTTTTTTAAATTTTATTTATTTATTTATGATAGTCACAGAGAGAGAGAGAGAGGCAGAGACACAGGCAGAGGGAGAAGCAGGCTCCATGCACCGGGAGCCCGATGTGGGATTCGATCCTGGGTCTCCAGGATCGCGCCCCGGGCCAAAGGCAGGCGCCAAACCACTGCGCCACCCAGGGATCCCGAATGCAGTGATTTATTATGATTTATTATGACATGTCTATAACATTTCCTTAGAGATATTGCAATACGTTGTGAATAGGCGTTTGCGGAAGCCCAGTAGGCAATGACATAGGACATGTCAGTTAAAGGAAGTTCTTGTTGGAACACATGTGTTTTTCCTGTTTCTAGTACTGGCCTCCCCATCCTTTGGCCACATGAGACTCCACCTCACAGGCCTTTTCCACCCCTCCTGTTTCCTCACTATCAGTGTGTTCCCAAGTTCTTTGGCATCTTTTTCCACTTGGTCAGTGATCCTCCCTTTCCATTTCTGATGCTCCCTTTTGCTTCCAAGTTTTACTTCACACTGATAGTGGCACTCACCTCATCTCTCCATCTGCAGTCCCTCACCTTTCATGATTTCCGTGGCTTGTGGTTTAATATCTCATTTTCTTGTAATAGCATTCGAGCTCTTCTGTTACTTGCCCTGTAAATATAACTGCCCTAATTAAACCCAGTCACAGTGGAGCCTTGGCATTCTCCAAGTATACACTCTGAAACTTGTGTATCTTGCACTTTTGAATATTCACTTCCATAAGGTTTCTGTTTTTCTGGTGAGAATCATCACTTTCTATTAATGTTACTTTTTAAAAAATTCTTTTTTTTTTTTTTTTTTTACTCTCTTTCATTAACAGTAGTAGCAGCTGACTTTATTCTGGGAGTCATTCTTCATGAAGATGATGCCTAGAGCATTAATGTGTGTGTGGTTAAGAGATGTAGGTGCCGGGTGATTACCTGGTTCCCTCAATGTCTAAGTGCCATTCCCTGCCAATTCTAACTGCAAAATGTACAATTCACATATGTGCCAAAGCAAAAAAACAGAAACTCATACATATCCCATACCTTCAGAGTCCAGGATTTAACAAATAGTCAGTGTTAAAACACTGATGTCTTTTGTTTCTTAGATCTATGAGGGATTTTTTTTTAAGATTTTATTTATTTATTCATGAGAGACACAGAGAGAGAGAGAGAGGCAGAGACACAGGCAGAGGGAGAAGCAGGCTCCATGCAGGGAGCCCAATGTGGGACTCCATCCAGGGTCTCCAGGATCAGGCCCTGGGCTGAAGGTGGCGCTAAACTGCTGAGCCACCCAGGCTGCCCTATGAGGGATTTTCCTGGTCTGCACTAACTCCTTCAGCACTTCTTCCATTCACCGTATTTCATCAGTTCTTTGTATTTGTCTTACTCCCCCCCCCCCCCACTGAATTGTAAATCCCTTGAGGGCAGAGGAACCACTTATTTATCTTTTATATTTTCCCATGGTTCTTGTCTCTGAACTTTGCTTTCAAGTGAGTGGTCAATTCCTTTTCATTGTGTTGGCTTTCTATCGATTCTAGGGCTAGGAAAGAACTATGAAAGGTGGTTTGATTACATCCTTCGGTCTTGGTCAGAGTCATATTCAGACTCTCTCTGGTAGTCTGGTAAATGCCTTTAGGTGGTTTCCACAGCCTGTAAGCATCATAGAGCAGTGATCTTCAAAGTTTTTGGCATGTAGCCCTCCTGAAAATTTTTTGAAAAACTACCCTGTACCACATTTTTAAATTGGCATCTAAGTTTAAATAATTGCAAAGGAGGTACTTTCTGCCCATATAGTGCACTGGTTTCAAGCACACGTTTGTCAAAATTTTGGATTTGCAGTTTAAGCTCCTTTAATCTATGCAAAATGTCAACCGAATAACCTAACTGGCTAAAAACCAACCTGCATTGTTAAGCCAGCTGGCCAAGTTAGACTCAACTTTCTTTTTTCTTTTCTTTTTTTTTTAAGATCTTATTTATTCATGAGAGACACACAGGGAGAGGCAGAGACACAGGCAGAGGGAGAAGCAGGCTCCCTGTGGGAAGGCTGATCTGGGACTCAATCCCTGGACCCCATGGTCACACTCTCAGCCGAAGGCAGACGCTCAACCACTGAGCCACCCAGGCGTCCCTAGACTCAACTTTCTATCAGAAAAAGTCTGACTTCATTTTTAAGTTCAGTTAAATTTGTCAGATGTGTCCTCAGGACAACCATCTGTCATAGTTTTTAAAATTTTCATTGTTAGGTAGAAATAGAGTCCCAGAATTCTCTAGTTGTTTGTGGTGTGTTGTGGTTTGTGGTAGGATGAAACAGGGCCAGCCTCTGCACTGAATTTTACCCAGATGCTCTTTGGCTTTCAGGGAAAAGCCCCTTTTGTTTAATACCTTAGGGTTTTGGAGGGATCCCTGGGTGGCTCAGCGGTTTAGCGCCTGCCTTTGGCCTAGGGCGTGATCCTGGAGTCCCGGGATCGAGTCCGGCGTCGGGCTCCCGGCATGGAGCCTGCTTCTCCCTCCTCCTGTGTCTCTGCCTCTCTCTCTCTCTCTCTGTCTATCATAAATAAATAAATAAATCTTAAAAAAAAATACCTTAGGATTTTGGACACCTGGGCTTTGTACTATGGTGAGATGGGTGGGTGAGAAGTGCATATCCCTTCTAAAACTGGGAGGAGGGGAATGTGAAAGAGGAGGTAGGAAAGGGGCACTGGCAGACTGGCAGCAGCTTCTCAGTTCAATTTTAGGAAAGAGAACTTTGTTTTTTTGTTTTGTTTCTAAGTTCAATTTATTTAGAATAGCTAGTAAGTGTTGATGTCAAAAAAAAATTCAAAGGGTACAAGGTACATTATAGAGGACAGTTTGTCTCTCTCACAAACGGAACTTGCAGTTATCAGGTGTGCCTCTGAGGAGGCAACCACTGTTATTGTTCCAGAATACTTTTTCGTTGTTCCTCCAGAAATATTCTAAATGTATACAAGCAAAAGCCTATCTCCATCTGTCATTTGAATAGCTCTTTATTATTAACACAAATCACAGTATACTCCTATACATTGCTTTTTCCAATTAACTATGTATCTTAGAGGTGTTTTAATATCTGAACGTGTCTATCTCATTTTGAAAGTAGCTCCTAAGTAGTCTTTCTTTTTAATTTTTTTTTATTGGAGTACAATTTGCCAACATATAGCATAACACCCAGTGCTCATCCCGCCAAGTGTCCCTTTCAGTGCCCATCACCCAGTTACCCCAACCCCCGCCCACCTCCCCTTCCAATACCCCTTGTTCATTTCCCAGAGTTAGGTATCTCTCATGTATTGTCACCCTTACTGATATTTTCACTCATTTTCTCTCCTTTCCCTTTATTCCCTTTCACTAATTTTTATTTATTCCCCAAATGAATGAGACCACACAATGTTTGTCCTTCTCTGATTGACTTATTTCACTCAGCATAATACCCTCAGGTCCATCCATGTCAAAGCAAATGGTGGGTATTTCTCATTTCTTTTTTTTTTTCTTTTTTTTTTTTTTAAGATTTTATTTATTTATTCATGAGAGGCACAGAGTGAGAGAGAGAGAAAGGCAGAGACACAGGCAGAGGGAGAAGCAGGCTCCATGCAGGGAGCCCGACGTGGGACTTGATCCCAGGTCTCCAGGATCACACCCTAGGCTGAAGGCAGGCACTAAACCACTGAGCCACCCAGGCTGCCCGGGTATTTGTCGTTTCTAATGGCTGAGCAATATTCCATTGTATACATAAACCACATATTCTTTATCCATTCATCTTTTGATGGACACCAAGGCTCCTTCCACAGTTTGGCTATTGTGGACATTGTTGCTATAAACATCGGGGTGCAGGTGTCCCGCCGTTTCACTGCATCTGTATCTTTGGGGTAAATCCCCAGCAGTGCAATTGCTGGGTCGTAGGGCAGATCTATTTTAAACTCTTTGAGGAACCTCCACACATTTTTCCAGAGTGGCTGCACCAGTTCATATTCCCACCAACAGTGCAAGAGGGTTCCCCTTTCTCCACATCCTCTCCAACATTTGTTGTTTCCTGTCTTGTTTTCACTATTCTCACTGGTGTGAGGTGGTATCTCATTGTGATTTTGATTTGTATTTCCCTGATGGCCAGTGATGTGGAGCATTTTCCCATGTGCTTGTTGTTCATGTCTATGTCTTCCTCTGTGAAATTTCTATTCATGTCTTTTGCCCATTTCATGATTGGATTGTTTGTTTCTTTGCTGTTGAGTTTAATAAGTTCTTTATAGATCTTGGATACTAGCCCTTTATCTGATAGGTCATTTGCAAATATCTTCTCCCATTCTGCAGGTTGTCTTGTAGTTTTGTTGACTTTTCTTTTGCTGTGCAGAAGCTTATTATTTTGATGAAGTCCCAATAATTCATTTTTTAAAAAGATTTTATTTACTTATTCATAGAGACAAACACAGAGAGAGAGAGAGAGGCAGAGACACAGGCAGAAGGAGAAGCAGGCTCCATGCAGGGAGCCTGACATGGGATTCGATCCCTGGTCTCCAGGATCACACCCCAGGCTGCAGGTGGCGCTGAACTGCTGTGCCACAGGGGCTGCCCCCAATAATTCATTTTTGCTTTTGTTTCTCTTGCCTTCATGGATGTATCTTGCAAGAAGTTGCGTGGCCAAGTTCAAAAAGGGTGTTGCCGGTGTTCTCCTCTAGGATTTTGATGGAATCTTGTCTCACATTTAGATCTTTCATCCATTTTGAGTTTATCTTTGTGTCTGGTGTAAGAGAATGGTCTAGTTTCATTCTTCTGCATGTGGATGTCCAATTTTCCCAGCACTATTTATTGAAGAGACTGTTTTTTTTTTTCCAGTGGATAGAGGAAAGAGAACTTTGGTTGTATGTATGTGTGTATGTATGTATTTATTTATTTATTTTTGAAGTTCGATTTGCCAACATAACACCCAGGGCTCATCCTGTCAAGTGCCTCCCTTAGTGCCCGTCACCCAGTCACCCCATCCCCCCGCCCACTTCCCCTTCCATCACCCCTTGTTCATTTCCCAGAGTTAGGAGTCTTTCATGTTCTGTCTCCCTCTCTGATTTTTCCCACTCATTTTCTCTCCTTTCCCCTATGATCATTTTCCTCATATGATCTTTCTTCCCTTGTCTTTACTGATTCATTGTCTTCCCCAAATGAATGAGACCAGATCTGCCTTTTAGTGTTAGAACTCCATCAACATTTTCCCTTAGGTTAAGTCTGATTCAAAAATCTCTCAGAAAATGTGTTAAATTGCATCATGAGATAAGGGGTCCCTTGGTGGTATCTGGGCTGCTTGGTAGTGATACCTGAAGCTTCTCTGTCATGCTTGCTTCTCTCTCTCCTTCACAGCTCACTCTGGGCAGGTCATCTGTGTCACGGCCTCTCCCCACAAGGATTCCATGTTCCTTTCATGCGGTGAGGTGAGATACAGCCTTTCCTTCCCTCCTCACTTCTAACCACGCTCGAACCCTTTGGCCACAAGTCTAGTGTGGAGGCCTGCAGCTGCTTTTTGGATTGTGAAGCTCTTTTCCTGTTCCTCCTTCTAGGACAACAGAATTTTACTCTGGGATACCCACTGTCCCAAGCCAGCATTACAGATGGATAAGTCAGAGCCAGTGGTGGAAGGGTGGTAGTAAGAGGCTTCCTGGGTCAGAGACAAAGGCAAAGTCACCAGATGCTTAGTCATTGTGGCTTAAGAGACATAATCACTCTGTTTCCCATTGAAGCTCTGTTGATTCCATTGTGTGCAGTGGGTAGCAAGATGAAGGGTTGGTTTGTGGGTGGCTGATTTACTTTACGTTTCTAGGATGGGTAGACAAAGAGGCCAGAATTGTTGTCTTCATGCTTTATACCTGAAACCTGCCTGTGACTAGTGTCCAGAAAGACAAGAGGCCGAAAGATAAATGAAGGTATGAGGGCAAGGACACAACTACCTTAGCAGGGTTTGGGAAGGCAAATTAAGGTGCTTCTGGAACTTGGGGTGATTTCGTTTGAGAAGCTCCTTCACAAAGCTGGGCTCTGAGTCTTGTTTCAGATCCCTCTTCTCTCTTGCAGGCTGCACTGCCTCTGGCTACCTTCCTACCTCCCTGGCTTGGCATCCTCAGCAGAGTGAGGTTTTTGTTTTTGGTAAGGTAGCCTCTCACACAGCATTTTGACTCTGGGAAGGGGGAGGATGAGAGCACACTGACCCTGTAAAGCAAAAAGCCCTGGCCACTCCATCTCAGCAGCACACCTGAGCATTCTGTAAATTCTGCCAGTGGTGAGGTGGGAAGGTGAGATGATCCAAAAGTGGTTTTAGTTTGACTTTGAAAAATGTGATGACTTTTTTCCTGGTAGATTTGATTTCTGAATGTGTGCCTCAGCTCCTATGTTTTGGGTGCAGCCAGAAGTCAGTGGACCACAACAGAACATAACAGTGGATTGTTATGTAGAGAATTCTGTTGTAGAGTGGGGGTAGCGCTCATGCCCTCACAGCGATGAGGCTGTACCTGTGATGACATAGTTTGTGGTTAAAATAATAACTACCTCGTTCATTAATTTTCACAACCACCAGTGACTAATTATCCTCATTTTGCAAAAGAAGAAACTGATGCACAGAGTGGTTAGCTTGTGTAAGTCTGAGGGACTAGCATTCAAATCCAGGTCTGGCTGACTCCAGGACCCATGCTCTTATCCACTGTGATGGGCTCCCTGCTTTCTCTAGGTGTTGAGAGTGGGACTGTCTCCCTGGTGGACACCAAGAGTGCAAGGTGTGCCCTCAGCTCAGCTGTGCACTCATGTGTCACTGGGCTGGTGTTTTCCCCACATAGGTACTGTCCTTTGTCCCCAAGGGCCTGCTGGATATGAATGGGACAGTGCAGGGGTCTGCTTATGTTTGCAGAGCATTAGCAGATAGATCATTCCTAAAGCAGACAGTGCCATAGCTGAGGTTTCAGAATGCTAAAGATCTCTTAAGACTATAGTCCTAAAGAAAAAAAAAAAAAAGACAATAATCCTTTCGTGGGTGATGTGGTTTCTGTCTGCACATGGCTGAACAATGGTCTTGTTCCTGCTCAACACCCAAAAAGATGAATACTGTGGGCTTCGGAGACTCTGGGTGGGAAAACTGTGTTTCTGGGTTATTGCTAAAGCTGCAAGGAGGGACCAGATGGGGTAGTTAGTTGCCAGGATGATTGTCAACCTGGCTTTGTTGCATTTCCCTCATCTTTCCCTGGAACTTGTAATGTGGACTTGAGTGGTAGCCAGACCTTAACCCAAAGTGAGGAGCAAGAAACCTCCTCTGGGTCGCTTTAGGGTGTGGGTTGGGGACTAAACTGGACGGGATTCATCTTGGGACCGTGACTTTACCTGTCATAACCCTCCCCTTGCTCTCCTAGAATTCCCTTCCTGGCCACTATCAGTGAGGACTGCTCACTCGCTGTGCTGGACTCAGGGCTTTCTGAGGTGTAAGTCATCAGGAATTGAGGAGAAGAGCTGCGGGTGGCTGTATCCTTTCTGTTTTCATTAAAGTACACCGAGTGCACTGTCTCACTCAAGGGGACTAGGTGATGGCAGCAGGCTGACACTGTCTCCCTCTTCCTGGGGCTGACTCACAACCAGCTCTGTCCCTGGTCAAGGTGGGGTGTGGTGGCAGGTGGGATTTCCCAGCCTGGTGTTCCAGCTATCCCCCAGAAAGGAGCAGTCTGCCCTCTTCACATACAAGGCACATCCATAAAATGGGCCTGCTGTGGGGTGAAAGGCAGCAGAGTACTGGAATTATACTTCCTTCTTCACTTGGATTTGCTCTCTGATCCTGGCCCATGTTACTACCCTTCTCTAGCCACCACTTTTATATGGAATTAGGGCACGGGACTGAGTAAAAGCTGAGGTTCTCTGTGGATAACCACATTGCCATGCATTTGGTGAAGTTCATGTAACACATCTAGAAAGGTGTTTTGGATTCTCTCTCCTTTCCACCTTTGCTTTTTCTTTTCCTCTTGTCTCTCACCATGTCCAAACTTTCCTTTTTTCTCTTTTAGGTTTAGAAGCCAAGCCCACAGAGACTTTGTGAGAGACGCTACGTGGTCCCCGCTCAATCTCTCTCCTTACCACAGTGGGATGGGACAATCAGGTCATCCACCACATCCTGCCCACAGAGCCTCTTGCAGCCCTTGGACCTAAGAGTATTTCTGAATAGATTGGATTTAAGACAAAAAGCAAATCCCCTATGAGTATCCACTCCCTTTGCCCCTGTCAGCCTGTGAGACCACACAGGAGCCTTACAGTATACTCTGCACCAGATCTGGGCAGTTAATAGGCATTGTCTCTCAGCCTGAGGGAGACTGGATTCTGGGATCCTGTAGTCATAGGGAAGAAAAACTTTCTTAAAATTGGATATGTAGGTATGTCTGAGTGTGTGTGTGTAGATACATATTTTTTGGTGGTGGGAGGGAATTAAGTCCATCTTACATCTTTCCCAAGCTCTCCCCCCTACCAGAAACAAAAACAAAAAAAAGTTCACAAAAGGGTTTTATGCTTCCTATGTAGCTGTGCATGAGAAATTGGCCGTGATTGGATGAGGTATGGGATGTGGGCATCCCTGGATTCTTGGAGGCAGCTGTATATACTACTCATGGAGATGGGAGCAACTTCATTTTTTATAGAACTTAATCTGCCTTTCTCATGGCATGCTTCCATTCACAAAAATCCTGCTTAGCTTACCTCAAGGAAGAGTCAGGACACTCATCATAGTTTTGCACATCTCTTTGCCATTAAACAGAGTCAAAAATGCATTTTTCTGGCTTTTCAAAATTTTGGCTGGTGCCTGTGTAATGCTCCCCCTATACCCCCTGCCCATGGAATTGTATATATGAAAGATGAGTGTCATAGATGCCATGGAAAAAAGTTGGGATGATGGAGAGCTTAAAATTCAGTTAAGTTAAAAACTGACACAGACTTGCAGAAAAATGTCAGCCATGTTTCCCACTGAAAAACAGCCTGACTCTCCTGGCCTCTGGATCCCATTCTCTGGACATAGGAATTCTGAATGCTGTTTCTGTGGACTCTGAAGATTTTATAAAGTGCAGCATCTGAAAATCAAAAATACTTTTTGGTGAGATAAAAAGCTTAGGCTTTGTTGGCCTGTCTTTTGAAGTGTGTGTTATGTGCAGGTAGACATATCTCACTATGTGAGGCATCAGGGTATCAATCATGGCCCAGGATTTGTGTGTGTGCTTCCCTAGCCCCTTAAGAGTAGCTAGATGGAATTTAAATATTGGGTTACTTGGGTTGGTGGACTGGCTATTGCCAGAAGTCCTGGTCAGTTCTTGATTATGAAACTAAATACAATCAATTATGTACTTTGGTGCTTTGCAAGTTTAGCTCAGCTGCAGTCACATGAAACTGGGCAGTTTGAAGGAATATGGACAGAATATTTTAAGTAAAGCTTCCATGCTTCACCCTTGCCAAACATGAGCTCTGTTGTCACAATGACCCCAAGTAAAAACATTGGAATTTGTAGTCATGTGATTACTGGGTTTGGGGTAAGGTGGGGAGAAAGCCTTCACTGTTCTTAACAGTAACTTCTTAGAGGGTAATAGGGGTGGGTGGGTATAAATGCTTAAGTTCTTCACAGAGATAAACTTCACAAAGTTGTAATGGCTTAGAGAAAGTGAGGAGGAATGGAGTGGGTAGGAACTAAATTTGCCCAGTCCTTTTCCTCCTGCACTTGAATGATGGAGAAGAAAGCAGTGAAGTGAGAACCCAAGGAAATGTCTGTATCAAGGTGGTTAAAATGACAGCAAAGAGGAAAAACCTAGTTTTTGAAAACTCACATTATCTTACTGTTAAAAAAAAAAAAAAGTTGGTTTGTTTAGGTCATACTTGTCCAATTTGCACATGAGTATCATGAAAGATTTGGCCGAATGCTTTGTTAAAACCAAAGTATTTCAACTCTGATCTTGCCATCTAGTTGAGTATTATAAAATACAGCAAGGAATTTGCTACTACTGTAGGCCACTTCTTCAGGAAGCCAAATAAAAGACATTTGTAAATGTCTTCTCATGAGAACAAGCTAAGCACTAGGGAGGAGTATTTTCAAATATCTGGGTGGGTGTGTAAAATATATAACAATAGTTGTATTTTCTGACACTGAGAGCTCCAGGGTTGAGAGCAGACAGAGTGACCTGGCAAAATGACTTTGAACATAACCCTCATTCAGCATTTACTATTCATCATCTGCTATACACATGGAGTCACAGTTGCCATCCTTGGCATGGTCATCACTGACCGAAGCAGAGGTCACTCCTAGGCATCTATTGTTATATCGTGGTGTTCTCTTTATCTTCCATCATCCCAGGGCATGGAATGGAATGGTTAGGTCTGAGATCCAGCCTTACCCACTGTAGCAAAGTAGGATCCCAGAGGACTGACCCAGGTGCAGATGACGGTTCAGACTGACAAGCAACTTTAACTCTGTGCTGGGGACAGCATTAAGAACTAGTGCTGGCCATGAATCTCACATATATGAATCATATGTGTGTGTGTATATATATATATATATATATATATATATATATATATATATATGTCAAGAGTGCAGTCTCTGGTATTAAATTAAAAACCTAGTTGCACCATTGAGGTATGTGGCTTGAACAAGTTGTTCAACTATTCTGAGTTACATAATGTGAAAATAAGGATTATCAAGTTTTCATAATCTGAAAATGGGCATTTTTTTTTTGTTAAAGGTCAATGTGATAATGTATTTTCACGCAAAACAATGGAAAGCTTCTCTCATTCCAGCATCACACATTCTATTAGCTGTGTCAATGCAGACAAAATCTGCCCTAATCCAGCATTTCCCAAAATGGAGTCCAGAGAATTTTTTCTTACAACAAGCTCAACAGGAAAAGAATTACAAGGCTAAGAAGTAGAAAAATTCTAAGTTAATCAATATCATATTTGTTTACCACTAGCGTTTCCAGAAGTATAGTACACAGAGGGGTGCATTTTGAATCTTTCTGAAGACAGAAAGAGTATGGAGTATTTTCCAGATTTGTTGGGGCACAGGACCCTTTTTAATCTAGGGGCCATTTGCTATATTGTCTCAATTCTAAAATGTATATTTCTTTCATATTTTAATGTTTCCGATGTTAGGGCTATCTTAAAATCCAATGTACATTTAACAGAGAAAATTATTCTAAAATTGAAAAAAAAAGAACTAGTGCTGGGCAGGAGTTGGGATGGAAGGGCACAAACCTAGTGGGAAATCTCAGTGCTATGGAATCTGGGGGACAGGAGGCAGCCTGAGGCAGCCTGAGGCAGCCTGAGCTTATGAGTCGAGAGAGGCAGGCATTCACTTCAAGGGGGTCTTAAGAGATAGGCAACAAGGGCTCCAGGTGACTGGCAAGACTGAATCAGGACCCAGGCTGTGGGGAACAACTGTATTGCCTATGGTTTACAGAACAGGAAGAGAAATTAATGCAAAGACCCGTTAACAACAATTAGGTGACTCAGGCTAGGAATTGGAAAACCCCACTAAGAGCACAGTCATTAGTGTTAGAAACCAGACCAGGAGAAATGTAACCAGTGGCACAAGTTGTTGCCCAGCCTGACCCATTGTTGCTCAAGAGGCTTGCTTGATCGTCTCCTGATGCAAGGTACTCTTAGCCCAAGGAATGGAATGTGACACTGGGCGTGCAAGTAGGACTCAAGTGGCCCCAGGATTGGTGCACAGTAAGAGTTGGATCTCAAGTCTGTTTAGCAGCAAAACTCCTATTTTCCCCACTGCCCCTATCCAGGAGAGATGAGAGACACATACTTCTCTAGGAGGGAGACATACACTAGCTCTTGAGTATATGATCAGTCTGTTCACTAGAAGCTCCCTGAGAGCAGAAACTATGTCTTGCTCACCGTTGTATCGAGTGTCTAGCAGGGCCTGGCATATGCTCAACAAATACTCATTTAGTACTTAAAGGAAGCAAAGATGGATGAACAAATGGAACAGTATTTTTAGGTGGGGTGTTCCATCGGGCTTGCCTAGGGTTTTACTGAAATATCCTTTGTGTAACCATTCTATACCATTTAATGCTTTTATCACATGATATCACAGCAATCTGATTAAAAAAACGATTTTTATGATTTCTTCATACCGGAAGTGATGTAAATTCCACCACTAGTCATTATACTTCCCTGTGTCATTTATTATATTGACATCTGGTTAGTCCCTCAGTGTCATGTGGACTAGGTGAGCTCTCAGTCTTCTGAGAAGATGGGCACCCAGTTTCTAGTCCTTCATGATTGAGACTCAAACCCTGAAATGTGGGACCTACTCATGATCTGAGATCCTCTGTAGCAGAAAAAGAACATTGGTAGAACATAAAAGCATCTGGCTACGGATCTATTTTCTTTATTCTTCACATTGTATTTTTAAAATATTGGCCCTCAGGTATCCAGAATTATACTTCTTATGTTCCTTAGGTTCATAACACATTCTAGCCCTGGCTCATTCATATACTGGCTCAAACATTCTCGACTCCCACAAAAAATCAGATTTTTGTCTTTTCTTGAGAAGTTGAGACATCTTCCAATATGAGGTCTATTCCACTACATGGCAGCCATTGGTGACTACTTGGAGTGCAGTCCCTGCTCTGTTGTCTCCTGACCAAGAGGCTTTGTGTTAGTTGGTGTGTATCACTGGGCTTGAACTATTCCTCTAATAAAGTGGAGAGTGAGCTATTCTACTGTGTCCACTTCACTCATTTATGTTACCTGAACGTTACCTGCCTGGCAAGTGTCAGCACGTGAGTTTGAGAACCTCACTCTGTGGGGCAGCTCTATTGGCGTCCCTAGTAACAGCTACTGTTTACTGAGCCCGTATGACACCAAATTCCTGAACTAACCATTTTTCATACATTATCTTTTCAATTTCTATAAAACCTTATGAGGTGAGTATGAGCTGTTATCTCTATTTTACAAGTATGGAAGCTGCAGCTCAAAGATCTAAGTAACACCCACAATTATAAAACTTCTAACTGATGACACTGAGATTCAAACCTTAGCCTGTCTAGGTCCAAAGCTGGAACTTCTATCCTTTATATTACGCTGCTTCCCTAACCAATAATCTGATAACAGTGGAATTACTGCCTCCATACAGGATTTACTCTTCATACTCAGTCCATGGGAGGCAAATACCAGGAATAGAGCTGAGCCCTGCCCTGCCCTCGCCATGGCCCTTGGCGACATCCACCATGTGCCAGTATCAGATCAAGCTATTTCTTTGTTGGCTCTGAAAGCTTCAGCTCTGCTGGAGAGGGAGGATGGGAGGTGCTAGGGTCACTGTGACTCGGGCCCATTAATCACTGACCCGGCTTTTGTGTCTGTCTGGGCTCTGCCAGCACTGTCCCAGGGCTGTGCCCAGGGAAGCTCCTATAAAGAGGCTCGAGCCCTAGCCTTGCAGCTCTCAGACCTTTGAGATGGGCAGGCTGTTGCTGTGGGTCGGTGAGTGTGGCAGGTCCCAGCCCCCACGATACCAGGCTTCCAACGTTTGTCACCTCTCGAGTACCTGAGAAGCAGCAGGGTTGGATTAGGTGGAGGTGGGATGGGACATAGTGAAGGACCGGAGAGGCTCAGGCAGGAGTGGTCTGAGCAGCGGTCCTCAAATCCAGCTGCCCATTAAATATCTTTATTCCCAGTTCCACCTTGGACCAGTGAAGTCAGAATCTCTAGGGGAGGAGCCAGAACATCACTACTTGTTATACTTGTTGCCGGGGTGAGAGCCACTGGCCCAGAGCTTTTGCTAGAACTTCTATGTTATCTTGTCCCAGTGATAACCGTGTGTATCCATATGGTGTTTGTTGCGGTGAATAGGAGCCTCGATAGATCTGGCTCTACTGGCTCCACTTAGAAAAGAGGAAACAAGTGAACAGAGCATGTCTCCATTTGTGCGTCTGTGTCTGGCTATGGGGCTCAGTTGGCTGGTGCACCGGTGAACTGGAGGGGGGCTGGCGCACGTCACTCTGGGTGTGCATGTGAATCTGAGTGTGACTCCATCCTGTGTTTCCTGCAGGGCTGCTTCTTGTGCTGAAACACCATGATGGTAAGGAAATTGCATCCTCCTCTCCAGAGCCAGGGAGAGCCCTCTTTGGCTGGGACGCGCTCTGTGTTGAGTACCTCCTGCAGCTCCTCCCTGCCCTGCTCCTGTGTCAGGGATCATTGATCTGCTGCAGTTCAGCGGAGGATTTTCAGTCATGTGTGCCCTGTGTCGCTCTGTGTGCCATGATCCAGAGTTGAGGATCCATTCTGATCAGGATTCCAGAAGGCATTCTTTTCCCTCTGGGGTGTTGGCAGTAGGGGCAGAGGGGGGACCAGACCTCAGTGTAGCTTTGGGCTGTGTTTGTAAGGGGGATGTTACGGTGGCCTGGCCACCTGGGCTGTGTTCACAGCTGTCTGTGGAAGCTGAGCTCCAACTCCTCCCTTGGTTTGTGCTAGCTGACCTGTGTTCTCCCTTGCCAGGCGCAGCCCACAAACTGGTGTGTTATTTTGCCAGCTGGGCACAGAGTCGCCCTGGGCCTGCCTCCGTCTTGCCCCATGACCTGGACCCCTTTCTCTGCACCCACCTGATCTTTGCCTTTGCCACCATGGAAAACAATCAGATTGTTGCTATGACTTCCCAGAAAGGGAAAATTGTCTACCCAGAGTTCAACAAGCTCAAGGAGAGGTGTGTTCATACTGCATGTGGGGATCGTATTTTCAGATTTTACAGACAGAAGAAAATTAATCCTATTTCTCTTGTTACTCATCAACTTTCTTCTGATTCTTCTGGCCCTAACCTCCTCTCGAGGTCCCTCGGGAGCATCCCTGCCTGAGAACTCCCCATTGAATAACACTCTGAGCTCATTCTTGCCACCTTGCCCTTGTGAGGTCTTTGTTGCCTCTGCCTGGCAACCCTCAACTTACCCTTCAAGCCAGTGGGGGGTAGAGTTCATGTACTAATGCTGTTAGAATGCTTCAAGGAGAGCCTGCATATCACAACTGCTAGTGTCTTTATCACCATTTGTCACCTGCATCCCCCAGGCAATGAGCCCCGCAAGGGAAGGAGCAGGGTCTCCAATATGTTTGTACACCAGCGGCTAGGTGAATGCTTTGCACACAATTGGTGCTCAGTAAGTGCTTGCTTAGATATTCCTGACGCCAGAACTCCTGGGTTCTCTCCCTGTCCAAGGGGAGGTCTGCCATTACATTAGTGGTTATACATGGCCAAGGTAAAAATCCTTGTCATTAGAACACAAGCTCCCTGAGAGCAAGGAGCTTGTCTGTCTCGCTCTCTGTTTTATCTCAATCAAGCACCTAAAGCAGTCAATGGCATGTAGTAATTGCTCAATAAATATTTGTCAACTAAGAAAACAGTGAAGAGAAATATTTTAGATTACTCTCTCTTTTCCTCTACATGGGAGCATCACAGGGATGTAGGGGAGTTTTGTGGACTCTGGACATTTGGTGAGGGGAGTGGGTCCCAGGTTGTGATGATCCATGGCTTGCTTGATTACTAGACCCTCTTTTCCTTTCTTTTATTCCAGGTATTTTGCTCTGCTCTTCTCTCTTCATCCCTCCACCTGCCTTCCCCTTTCACTTCTCTCCTTCCCCACACTTTCCACTGTTCCCCAGGGACCCACTGGAATGGGGACCAGCTCATCTCCCTCTATCTCACATCATAGGAATAGGGAGCTGAGAACACTGCTGTCCATCGGTGGCTGGGACTTTGGCACATCCAAGTGAGACTCTGCATCCCCTCCCTGCTGCTTGAATTCCCCAATCCCGGTCCCCATTGCTGGGAGGGGCTTCTAAGAAGGGTTGAGGGATTCCAAGGCCTGCCCTCCTTTCCTCCGGCCATACCTGTGTGCCCTCCACAGGGCACAAACCCAGGGGTTGTGTGGAAGTTGTGGTCCTGCAGGAACCGCAGACCTTGCCTCACTTCCTTCCTTGCCTCACCCGGGGTCTCCTGCAGGTTCACCACTATGCTGTCCACATTATCCAACCGGAAAAAGTTTATCCATTCAGTTATATTGTTACTGAGGACATATAATTTTGATGGTCTGGACCTCTTCTTCTTGTACCCTGGACTAAGAGGCAGCCCCATGAGTGATCGGCGGACTTTTCTCCTCTTAATCAAAGTAAGGCCAAGTTTCACAGTACCAGGACCCTGCAGTGATTCTGTTTTTTAAAATCATATCTGGGCTCATGGCATAAGAAGAGCAGAATGTTCTTTTACTGCCATCAAACTAGAAGTGTCAGGCAAAAGAGCAGGAGTCTTGTGGTATCTCTTTCTGTCACATCCAGGTCCTGCTCCAGCCCTGTGGCCCAAGTGACACCTCCTCTGCACAAGGTCCTGGCCTCCCCCAGGCAGGCAGTCTGCAACTTGTGCTCCTGACCTTGCCTGCCACCCCTCTACCCCTCCATTCAGTCACTTACCACATTGGCTCAAGACCATCTCTTCAGGAGCCTGGGGGCAGGGCCCCTGTCTGACTCACCTCTGTGTCCTCAGAGCCTGGCTTGAGCTCCGTAAATAAAGCTTTCCTGGATGATCCTTTTGTTCCCCGACTGTTTGGTCTGTGTCTCAGCATCAACCTCTTTCTTGGCAGGAGCTCCTATTTGCCTTCCAGAATGAGGTGAAGCTTGACATGCGTCCAAGGCTGCTGCTCTCTGCTGCTGTCTCTGGGGACCCACACATCATACAAATAGCTTATGATGTGCACCTTCTAGGAAAGTGAGTGGGTCTGCCTGATGGGACAGGATGTTGGAGGGGAGGGAGCAGATCACGCTCAGAACCATAGCACTGCCTAAGCATTGCCTGTGAGCTCTCCATGTAAGGGTGCCAGGTGAGGAGTGTGGGTGGGGACAAGGGTTAGTTCCACATAGCCTAGGCTTTCTCTAGGAGATCAGAGGGAGGTGTAGAACCAGTCCTCACAGCCCCATCATCTCGGGTAGCGTGTTCCGCAAAGCCCGTTGCTGGGTCTCACGGGAAAGTGCACCACAGGCCTGGCCTCTGCTGCCCCAGGGGATAGCTGTAGAAAAACATTGTGCAGCATGTGGCTGGCATCAGAGAAGCAGATGAGTAATCAACCACTGCCACAAAAACAAAAGTAGGAATGCCCAAGCCGGCCCAGCTATCCAAGCATGGGTCTCTGTGCAAAAGTTACAAAGAATAGCTCCTAACTCACTCCTTCTGGACATGCCAGCTCTGGGCTAATTCCCTCAAACCTCAGAAATTGAGTATTTACAAATGAGGAGCTGAGGCTCCATGCAGAACAAAAGAGAAGATGGGGTGTTTCTGTGTGATTACACCAGGGAGCCCGGTTTCAGTGTGGGGCACAGGGGAGATACCCCATGGGGCCTAGAGTTTGTCAGCACTGGTCTTGATAGCCAGGCAAGATTGAGGGAGTCTGGCCATCAGCCAGCTGGGTGACCTTAGGCAAGTTAGTGAGCCTGTCAGAGGCCCAATGTCTTCAGCTCTAAAATGGTACCAGATTAAAATTAAATGGTGGAATCCTTGTACACCTTTACGCCTGTGACCCGGGAAGTGCTTACTTACACTTATTCATTCTGAAAGTGTTCTGGAAGACATGGTTTCATTGGAGCCTTGAATGATGGAAGGACAGAAGCTCTTTGGCTGCTGTGGGGCAGTACTGCTTTCTTCAGGACAATTTATGCAACCTGTTAGCCCTTATGTCAGGCATAAATGTGTTTCTTGTTTTTTTTTTTTTTTTTTAAGATTTTTGTTTATTTATTCATGAGAGACACAGAGAGAAAGAGAGGCAGAGACACAGGCAGAGGGAGAAGCAGGCTCCATGCAGGGAGCCTGACGTGCGTCTCGATCCTGGGACCCCAGGATCATGCCCTGGGCCAAAGTCAGGTGGTAAACTGCTCAGCCACCCAGGGATACCATGAATCCCATGAATAAATTGTTTCTTTAAAAAAAATTTTTTTTAAAGATTTTTATTTGAGAAAGAGAAAGCACAAGTTGGGGGTGGGGCAGAGGGAGGAAGGAGAAGCAGACTCCCCACTGAGGGCAAAGCCCATTACAGGGCTTGATCTTAGGACCCTGAGATCATGACCTGAGCTGAAGGCAGACACTCAAACAATTGAGCCACCCATGTACCCCATGAATGTATTTTCTTGTCTGGCTCTTGCCTCCTTCCATGGAAGCTCTCAAGATGGCATGGGTCCTAATGCACAGTGGTCCCTAACTAAGAGTTTGCTGTGGTGGCAGCAAAGTAGATGGCACAGAGGGGCAGGCAGGCTGGGCTGAAATGGGAGGGAAATTTGGGTGGGTAGTGCACCGCTAGTTAGCCAGTTAGTCCTCTGGTGACCTGACTTGAAAATCTAGTTAGCCTAATCTGTGTATCTCCTCCTGCTGCCCTTGCAGACTCCTGGATTTTATCAATGTCTTGTCTTATGACTTTCATGGAAGCTGGGAAAAGTTCACAGGACACAACAGCCCCCTGTTCTCTCTGCCTGGAGACCCCAGCTCTTCGGTAAGGAAAGATCTCAAGGGGCCCAGACACTACCCTAAACCCAGGCCAGTGGGCCTCAGCAACACGGAGGGGTTTGTGCTCTTCCTGCAGGCATATGCCATGAATTACTGGCGAAAGCTGGGGGCACCCCCAGAGAAGCTCCTCATGGGATTCCCCACCTATGGACGTACCTATCACCTCCTTAAAGCCTCTAAGAATGGGCTGCAGGCCAAAGCTGTGGGACCCGCATCTCCAGGAATGTACACCAAGCACCCTGGTTTCTTGGCTTATTATGAGGTGACAGAAATAGGGACCTCTGTCTATTAGTTAGGGCTTCTACATCCTCTCCTGGGGCAAGAGCAAGGACAACTGGGCAGAGGCAAGGATGAGGGCTCTGGAGACAGGACAAAGAAGCAGTTTACTAGAGCAAGAGAAATTCACTATCTGAGATGTTTGCTTTATCTTCAGGGGAAATTATTTGAGTCTTTTGTAAGGGATGACGGGCTGGGTGGAGTCTAAGTGGAAGGGGACTCCTCAAAAGAATCTTAACTCTTATACAAGTCAGTCCTGATTTACTACTCTCTGGCCTAAATAAAAATAACTAATAGTTGAAATATATATAATTTCAAACATTTGCAAAAGTATAAGAATAGTATAAGCGCTTCTTCCTTTCCCCCACTACCACCCATCCCTCACCAGCTTCAGTCACTAACCACTCCTAGACAATCTTGTTTCATCTTCACCCCCTGACTCCTCTCCCTCCTTCCCACTACTAGGTTATTTTGAAGCAATTCCAAGACATTCCCTACTACAGATTCTTTTTTCTTACCCTAATTCCATTCTCTTATTCTCCATCTCAATGAAGCTTGCTACTGAGTGGAGGAAAGAGACATGGATCCAAGGGGATATAAGAAATGTAGGGGGTGTGGAAAGGTTTCATGGAGCAGGTAGCTTTAGAGTAGAGCTCCGAAACACAAGAATAATCCTGATGGGCAGGAGCAAGGGAAGGGAAGGGCCTTGCAGGCAGAGGACAACAGGTCCTGAGGCACACAGTGTATGTGGGTGCTGTAGGTAGGAACACACAGTGTATGTGGGTGCTGTAGGTAGGAGCAGAGGTACAGTGTCTCTGCTCTGTACTGAGGTAGGAGCAGAGGTACCTAGTCTCTGCTCTGTGCTGGCTGGCTGGAGATGTTTTCCTGCTAATCCTGTGAGGCATGGTTAGGAGTGATGGTGTAGTTGAGATAATGTTCTTGAAGGACATTACAGGCCAAAGAGATACTGATAGAACCTTTAAGGAACAAAGAAAAAAAAAAAGGAAAATGAAAAGAAGAGAAAAGAAAAGGCCTCAGACAGATTCTGCAACTGGCTTGAATGCTTCTACTTCTTTATGGCATACAGTTTCCAGCACAAGGCCAGGCACCCAGTAGACACTCAGATGCTCAAGTGATTGTAACAATCCAGTTCTCCATACCTTTGAGAACTTTAAGTTTATTAGAGGTTTGCATGCTAGTTGGATAATTACCAAGACTGGGACCTTCATGCTGATTTCTAATGAAGAAAGGAAAGGTTTGCTTATGGTAATTCTTTGGATAAGATACAGGTTTGGTTGAGGTCAGATAGGTTACTGTTGGTAGTGTGGTATTGGCATTATTTAGCAAAGCCTGGTTTGGTTTCTTTTTTTTTTTTTTTTTAATTTTTATTTATTTATTTATGATAGTCACACAGAGAGAAAGAGAGGCAGAGACACAGGCAGAGGGTTTGGTTTCTAAGGATGTCAGCCACTCCTTGGTTCTCTCTTTGTATTATGGACATTAGAGAAAGGAACTGTTCTAGTAGAAATTTGTTCAGGAAAAAAAGAAGGTCCTTTGTGAGTAACTTTCCTCTCCCTCTTTGGTCTGCCTCTTCTCACTCCCTGGTGAGGGATCCTTGGATTCTTTACCACCTGGAAAAGAGCCATGTGCCTGCTGGTGTTTCACTCTGTGGCACTTCTCAGAACTAACCTGGTGATCCTCCTGGCAGATTTGTTCCTTTCTCCAGAGAGCGACAAAGCGCTGGATTGATTTTCAGCAGGTCCCATATGCCTACAAGGGGAAGGTATGGGTTGGCTATGATGATGCCAAAAGCTTCAGTTCCAAGGTAAGACCTTGGTTCTTTCTTGCTGTAGCATATAATTTCCTTCTGGCTTCATGAGGCTTTTACCTGTACAGTCTGTGTGTGTGTGTGTGTGTGTGTGTGTGTGTGTATGTGTGTGCATGTGGAGGATAAAAAGGTGAGGTTGACTAAATCAGGTGAATCTCAGGCATACCTGACCTACCTGGGGTCTCCTAATTCCATCAATCCAACTAACCCTCTCCTTTTGAAGAGAAGAAATCTCAGTGTTGAGGGTAGAAATTATTTCTCTCAGTTTACACAAATTTTTGGCAACAGTTTCTTCCTTTCTGTTTGGACCAGATAACTTTGTAACAGATAAATATCAATACGAGGTAGATCCTGCTAAGTGTTCCATGAATATCACTGATATGTGTTGGGGTAGAAAGTCAGGGAGGGCTTCCTGAGGTAGGTGAGCAGCAGGAGGAGGTAATGACATGTGGACAGGCTCAGTGTGGGTACTGAAAGCCCATTCAAAGTAGGTTCAAAGAAGAATTTGGATGAGGTAGAGAATTTCTGTCAAGTATAAGAGAAGGCGGTCAAATGCACACTGGTTTACAGAGGGACTTGAATACTGCTGAAGGTGTGTTTGGTCCTCTTCGTGCAGGCATTTTAAGGCAAAATCAGGTTTCTGAGCAAGCATATGACCTGCAAGTTTGAAAACTTTAGAACCTAAGTGTGACCACCACGTCCTCTGGTGCAAGCAATGTCGAATGAAGTTGAGTGGGGCAGAGCTCTATAATGAATTAAACCAGAAATGACATACTTTCGTGATTTCTGAAACTTCCTCTGCTCTGGAATCACCTGAGACTTGATAAATGTAGGTCTGGGATCCGCCCCTGAATATTCAGCAGGTCTCAGAAAGAATCTGGAAATTGTTTTTAGTGTGTCCCCATATGGTCCTGCTGTAATCACTTTGGCATTTTAGAAGCTCTGAGGAGCACAAGGTGTGTAGGTAAGATAATGAGAGTCTGGACTAGGTGATTGGAAGAGGAGGTAGTTTTTGAATGAGAAATTTTCAGAACTTGGAAACTGCAAGAATATCGGGCTTATTAGATAGATATCATAGTCTCCCCTACTGTAGGTGATACAGATAATTTTCCCTGGATTTCTCAGTGTTCCTGCACTGTCTGGGCATTCTGAGCAAAGGGAGCAGACCAGCTCCAATAAAAATAGTAAGCAGCCTTTCCTCCTCCTCCAGAGCCTTTGCTGACTTTCAGAGATTGAACAGGTCCCCTTCCCAGGGAGGATTTGTCTACATTCCAGTGAAGCTCCTAATGTCTCCAGAGAGGATAAGGGTCTGATTTGCCAGCTGTTCTAGATAAGCTCAAGTCTCATGATTTTAGGATCCTTCTCCTGTACTGCAGACCTTGATGCACGTGTGAGTGACTGTCTGGCTTTCGCCATGTTGGATGACATGGGCAACTGGGCAACTGGAACATGGGGACTGAAGTCAAGGTGCCATTTTGACTGTTCTGTTGCTGTGAGTAATGGTCTATTCTCTGACCCAGAGACCGTGTGCACATGTGTGCATGTGTGTGTGCATATGTACACATAAAACTGGAAGGCTAACCTATTAGTATATGCAGGATAAAAACTCAGGATCTTCACAGTTTCAGCTGATCTAATTGGGTCCCTCCTTCCTTTTATATCACATTTGGGGAAAATAAATCCCAGAAAGTAGCCAACTGATTTGGCTAAGTCTTGCAGCTATTTGGGTGTGATGTCTATCTTTTCCATCAACCATGACAGAGAATATGAGCATAGTAGTAATAGGACCAGGACTTGAGTCTAAACCCTGCCATTTAGTTATATCTGAGGTTTTAAAAATCATGGACCAAAGCCTTTGTTTTCTTATCTGTGAAAATGATTTCTCTCTTCTTTGTAGTGTCACTGTGAGATAAGGTATGTGGAAGTGATTTTATTTTATTTTTTTTTAAGATTTTATTTATTTATTTATTCATGAAAGACACATGGAGAGAGGCAGAGACACAGGCAGAGGGAGAAACAGGCTCCCTGCATGACCCTGATGTGGGACTGGATTCCAGGACCCTTGGATCATGCCCTGAGCCAAAGGCAGATGCTCAACCACTGAGCCACCCAGACGCCCCTATGGAAGTGATTTTATTTTATTTTTTATTTTTTATTTTTTTTATAAATTTATTTTTTCTTGGTGTTCGATTTGCCAACATATAGAATAACACCCAGTACTCATCCCATCAAGTGCCCACCTCAGTGCCTGTCACCCAGTCACCCCCACCCCCCACTCACCTCCCCTTCCACCACCCCTAGTTCTTTTCCCAGAGTTAGGAGTCTTTCATGTTCTGTCTCCCTTTCTGATATTTCCCACTCATTTTTTCTCCTTTCCCCTTTATTCCCTTTCACTATTTTTTATATTCCCCAAATGAATGAGACTATATAATGTTTGTTTTTCTCCGATTGACTTACTTCACTCAGCATAATACCCTCCAGTTCCATCCATGTTGAAGCAAATGGTGGGTATTTGTCATTTCTAATGGCTGAGGAATATTCCATTGTATAGATATACCACATCTTCTTTCGAAAGAAGATGTGGTTTATGTGGAAGTGATTTTAAAGTAACATAGCAATATCTATGATTTAGAATGCTTATCGGGGTGATTATCATTGAGATCTTGGTGAGATAGTTTTTAATATTTATGAACATTTACTACATGCAAGGTATTGCTCCAAATGTTTTATATGTAGGGATTCTTTAAAAAAAAAAAAAATTTTTAAACTTGTGGCAAAATATGCATAACAGAATTTGCTGTTTAACCCATTTTTAGACATCCAGTTCAGTAGCACTAAGCGTGTTCATAGTGTTGTATAACTATCACCACCTTCCATCTCTAGAACTGTCTTATCTTCCCAAACTGAAACCCCATCCCCCTCTCCTCCAGCCCCTGGTAATTACTGCTCTGCTTTCCATTGATAGGAATGTGACTACTCCAAGTACCTCCTATGAGTGGAAGCATACAGTATTTGTCCTTTTGTGACTGGCTTCTTTCACTCAGAGTAATGTCTTTGAGTTCCATCCATTCTGTAGCATGTCACATGTAGGAATTCTCTGGACCTTAAAAATTTCGTAAATGTTATTATCTCCTTTTTACATATGAGGCAACTAGACACATAAGGTTTCAAGATCGCTCAGCTAGTAAGTTGTAAGGCTAGATTCCAATACAGGCTGTCCTGTTCCTGCAATGTTTCCTGAGGGTCCATCTTTGGTGTTTTGACATTGTCCCCAATCTGGGGATGCCCAGCATAGCAGGTTGACTGACTACTGCTTTTTCAGGCAATGTTCATAAAGGAAGAGCATTTTGGGGGAGCCATGGTATGGACATTGGACCTGGATGATGCCAAGGGCACTTTCTGTCGCACTGGGCCTTTCCCCCTAGTCCACAAGCTGCATAGTCTCCTGGTGCAGGCTGGTGAGTAGCTATGGCCTGGAACTGGGGTTGGAAGTTGTATAACTAGGGTCTGGCTGGGTACCTTCTGTTCAATCCACAAGCTTTAGTGAAGCAGCATGACATCAAGGTAAGAGAATAAGCTTTGATGTCAGGCCAGTCCATTTTCTTGGTTTAGAGGCATGCTCCATTTGACCCATCTGAGGTTTGGTTTCCCTATCTGTAAAATGGGAATGATCCTTATACTCATGACATTATTACAAGAACTAAATGAGATAAGGAATGAAAACTACTGGCTCAGAGTTAGTGTTTGATATAGGTCAGTTTATTTCTCTGTTGCTTCCTCCTGCTTTCATGGGACAAGGGCCAGAAGAGGAAGTCAGATTTCTTTTGACATCTCTTTGATAGTAGAGACTGCCCTGGTAGTTAGGAGATGGAACCTGGCATGCTAGAGCTGAAACATCCTTTGAAAAAAAAAAAAAAGAAAAAAAGAAACATCCTTTGAGATATTTATAACCATCATTTTATGGAAAAAGAAACTGGGACTCTAAAAGCTAACACTGCTAGTCAGGAGGGGAGAGGGGACTCCAACCCAGTTCTTTACAAAATGCTGTTGAGGTTGGCCTCCTTGCCCTCAGCATTGTTGCTGGTGCCTTCTATGATAGGGGACAATGGGGTTTTCTGTTATTAGGCTGTGGGGGCAGCAAGGTCTTGCTGAAGGTATAATCAGTAAAGTCTAAGTGAGGCTTTAAGCATTGAAAACTGGCAGGCTCCCTGGGTTCATTCACCAGCAATGTAGGAAATCTGCTGAGTGCTTATGGGTACCTGGGTTCACGTTAACACAATGAGGTGAGGGAGCAGGGCTTCTATGTGGTAGGTTTTTGTCTATGCCCACAAGTGGGTGTATTATGAAATCCTTCAATTCTGTATTTTGGGAGCAGGTACTTCAGCCCTGGAGTGGTTGTAGTCCTGCCAGTAATTCATAGGATGGGAAGGAAGCAGTAGAAGACTCATCCTGTTCTGATTATTTTCTCTAGAGTTCAACTCAACTCTTTTCTCCAAAATTTTGTCTCTAAACTGCTATGGATTCTCCAAAAACTGGCCCTGAAAGGCCAACCATAACCAAAGTATTGATCACTGATATGAGGTTTTCATTCCTAGGAGGAAAGTCTACAGCTACTAATACGCATGGAAAGTCTCAAAATACTACTACTGCAAGCCACAGAGGTGGGACTGTGAGCCCTACGAGCAAAACTGCATCCTTTGTAAGGCACACTGTGGCTCTGGAAGGGAAGACTGAGACTGTTGGAGAGACCGTGACCCTTGGAGAAATGACTATGATTTCCATGCAATTATTGACCTCTGTAAAGAAGGATAAGCCCTTTGTAAAGAGGGTAGTAGCTCCGGAAATGATGACTATCCCCTCTGGAAAGATGAAAGTCACTCCTGATGGGCAGACCAAGATTCTTAGAGGAGAGAATTTGACTTCTGAGGTGAACACTGACCCCCTGTTGGGTTATGTTGATCTTTAGATGGAAGCCAAAAGCAAGAGGCCATCCTCCGGCCCTGTCATCTAGCCCCAGGACACATTCCTCCTGATTTTGACAACCCTGTGTTCCCATTAAAGGAAATTATTCCTCTGTCAACTCAATGACCCTTCCAACAAGTGCTCTCTAGAGAAAGAAAAACCCAGGAAACTCTGCTGTGGGTCAAGTACCTTAGCCTTGTTAAAGGCAGAAGCTGGGGAAAACCCTTGACTTTTCTTGTAGGTCCCCCAACAGGAGCTTTTACTCAGACATGCATAAACCATTCATGAGTACGAGCAGGCCCCAAAGCTAGTGAGTTCATCTCTTTTCTGTTGAATAAACTGGAAACAGAAAAATCTGTCTGAGTTCTCTGGAGTTCTTTTCTTGAAATGACCTGTGCAATGCAATTGTCAGCATCTGCTTTCAAGTTCATTTTCCCCTACTGCTTTTTTGGAAGGAGGAAGTTTGTGTCTAGCCCATGCTGATGTTTCCAGTGTGGATTATGTGCTTCCCTCTCTGCCTTGAATAACTACTCCCCTCAGTGGTGGTCAGAGCCAGAATCTCTTCCAGGGCAGTTCCCACAATCCTCTTATTTCACTCCTGTGTAACATCTGCTCCCATGAATATGTCAGAACTACTCTTGCCAAGGTAACTGGTAGTGCCCATGCTGTTATTTGCAGTGGCTAAGTCTCAGTTCCAACCTTCCTTGAGGCAGCAGCAATATTGACACACTTGGTCACGTTGTCCTCCTTGACACACTCTTCACTGTGCTTCTTGGTTTTGTTTTTACCTGAATGGTCATTCTTTCATAGTGTTCTGTAGTGACGTCTCTTATTTCTGATCACTTAGGCTAGGGGAGCTCTAAGTCTCTTCTTGGGGTCTCTTTTCTTCTATATTTACATTCATACTCTTGGTGTTGTCATCTAAGCACATCACTTAGACAGCAGCTATAATATTGTCAAGAGAACAAAAGCACAAAAGAACATCTATAGCATGCTATCTTTCATGTAAGAAGGAAGAGGTTATAAGAAAGTACATGTCTGCTAATTTATGCACAGAGTAATACAGAAAGGATAAACATGGAAATAATGAGATTGGTACCTGTAGGAGTTGAGTGGAGATGGGATTGAAGGAATGGGAGACTGAGGAGAAGGTACAAGGGAAGGAGGGGGTTGACATTTAGCTGAGTACTCATATTTGTATAATTCTGACTTTTAGAACCATGAAAATGCCTCACGTGATCCACAAAAACAAATAAAATCAAATCAAAACTGAAATATAAGGAGTAACAAATGTATTTAACTGTATTGAAAATACAACAGGGACTTGTATTGTTGTCCCTGTTGCTGGCCCTGGGTGGCTCAGTGGTTGAGTGTCTGCCTTTGTCTCAGGTCATGATCCCAGATTCCCTGGTCTGAGTCCCACATTGGGTTCCCCACAGGGAGCCTGCTTCTCCCTCTGTCTGTGTTTCTGCCTCTCTTTCTGTGTCTTTCATAAATAAATAAATAAAGTCTTTAAAAAAAAAAAAAAAAGAAAAGAAAATATCGGCAGCCCCTGTGGCTCAGCGGTTTAGGGCCTCCTTCAGCCCAGGGAGTGATCCTGGAGACTGGGGATCAAGTCCCATGTTGGGCTTCCTGTATGGAGCCTGCTTCTCCCTCTGCCTGTGTCTCTGCCTCTCTCTCTCTCTCTGTGTCTCTCATGAATAAATAAAAATAAAAATAAATAAAAAAGAAAATACAACAACATAATCACATTAAAGGAATTAGGGATGGGAAGAACTAACCTTAGTAACTTTGGAAAATAGCACTTGCTTCTATATTGAAAGGCTGAAGACAAAAGGAACTATGGAAAAATATAGTAGTCTTAGCAAATTTGCTGTTTACAAGTATGTAAATTAGCAATTCTGAAACTGCTCTATGTGTATTCCAGAATGAAACACATAAGGAAACATATGGTTGGGTAAGAAGAGCCATGCTTTTCACAGTCCGAGAAACAGTTACAAATAGGATACAAGGAAAGGCTAGAATGAACCCTGTGGTGTTGGACTCAGAGGTATCAGTAGGGAATCATGATTTTAAAAATATATATGAATCAGTTGATATAGAAATATGTGTACCCATAAATATATTCCCTGCTTTTAACACTGGAAAGAGCTAGAGTAATGACATCCTAACAGACCCAGTACCTTGAAGAGAAGGTCCCTGAGCACCCCTTGACTAACTGAGGATGGAAGCCTATGTTTCCTGCTCCCCTCTTTCCTTTACTGGTAGATAATTCTGAGTGGAAGCTACTGTGCAGAAGACAGTGAGTGGTATTTCAATACCCAGGCTTTTACAAGACCTTAAATGCTAGTGGGAGAGAGAAGACAAATAGTCAAATCATGTATCTCTAAGAGAATCCAGTGACTGTGCTACACAAACATCTCATCTCATGTTGAGGAAGCAGACTTAGAGAGCTTATGTACTAATAGTGTCTTGCTGCAAAGAAGACTTGGTAAGTACAGTAAGAGAGCCTGCAGTGTTAAGGGATTGACAAGAGGTCAGAAGCACAGATGAGTGATAGAAAAATCCCAGGAATGGCTGGCAGGTTTGACATGGGTGGACAAAGGGCCAGGATGCAGGCTTAATGGGCATGACTAATGAGCAGGCACCAGTTGTCTCCAAATGGGAAAGTGAGCTGTGGACACGATGTTGGGAGCTTTTGTCACTTTCTCATTTGTTTTTTGAAGAGTCACATGAAAGCTTCCCAAACCCTGTTTTTGTTAAGTTAGGAATATTGCCAACAGAAGGCAGCAGCACATACAGCAGCAGAGAGTGGGAGAAAAGCAATTAGAATCCCTTTCTACAGAAAATTAAATTAAATTAAATATAAATTTCTGTCATTATCATTAAAGCTGATACTTTGGAGCACATTGAGGCAGAGTGAGTGTGAGTACCCCAGGCTTAGATACAGGTTGAGTTCAGGCAAACCAGACTTGAAGTCCCAGCTCTGCCTTTGATTAACTACGTGATCATAGGGAAGTTAAATAGGCTTCTAAGGTGGTTACAATGGTTAAATGAAATATGTGCCTGGTCCAAAGTCGATAAGTGGGAATTGTAGTTATAAGCATATCTTCTGTAGATTTTCCAGTTTCTCTCTAATAATTTATTTCTATAAAGAAGTATTAAATCATATATATGAAATTAGAAACTCTCTAGATTTGTGTATAGCTCAAAGGCTTCAAGGTAGATTCATGTCAAAGTTCTAGTTGCTTCTCTCATGCCCACGACAACTTTACTTAGGGAATCATTTTGTAAACTGGCCTCTTTTACCATACACTCTAAAAGGCTCCAATCTACTGTGGAAGGAACCTCGGTGTCCATCGAAAGATGAATGGATAAAGAAGATGTGGTTTATGTATCCAATGGAATATTACTCGGCCATTAGAAATGACAAATACCCACCATTTGCTTCAACGTGGATGGAACTGGAGGGTATTATACTGAGTGAAATGAGTCAATCAGAGAAGGACAAACATTATATGTTCTCATTCATTTGGGGAATATAAATAATAGTGAAAGGGAATAGAAGGGAAGGGAGGAGAAATGGGTAGGAAATATCAGAAAGGGAGACAGAACATAAAGACTCCTAACTCTGGGAAACGAACTAGGGGTGGTGGAAGGGGAGGAGGGCGGGGGGTGGGGGTGACTGGGTGACGGGCACTGATGGGGGCACTTGACGGGATGAGCACTGGGTGTTATTCTGTATGTTGGCAAATTGAACACCAATAAAAAATAAATTTATTATTAAAAAAAGATAATGAAAAAATAAAAAGATAATGAAGTCAAAGCATAAATAAATAAATAAATAAAGGCTCCAATCTAGAAACTAGTACATAGGGTATATAGAAGACATTGAGTGTGTCATTTCTGGGATTTAAAAAAAAAAAATCAATGGATCCTTACTGCTTAAGGAATAAAGTCCATTTTACTTAGCATGGTGTATGAGGTCCACCTCACCATCCAGTCACGCCCATGTGAACACCTAGTGCTATGCTCCAGGAGGTTTATCCAGGTGCTCCAGGGTGTGTTCCACCAGTATGAGACATAATAATAAATAGTTTGATAGAATAGAAGTTAAAATCCTGTGGATACTGAATATATGCTGCTTTCATATAATTTTGAAGAATCAAGAATTTTCCTTTTATTTTTACAGTTCTTTCTATTGTGAGGGAATCCTGAGTATAAAATAATTTTTCAAAGAAAATAATTTCCAGAGCTAATTGACATGAAGAGGACTGAGCAGACGCAGTGCCGTTCCTATGGGTAGGTCTTGGCTTATAGGGGCCATGTTAGGAATTGCTCTTCTGGCCACACTGGTCACAGTGTTCTCTGACTTCCTGACACAAACTGCACTCTTGGGTGCCATTGCTCAGGCTTTGTTTCTGCTTCCAGTGGCTTTTCCGCTTTCATCATATTCTCATCTACCATCCTGCAAGATCCTAACTCAAATGTGACCTCTTCCCTGAAGGCTTTTCCATCCTCCCAAGAGGTATCACTTCTTGTCTGTGCTTGCTTCATGAATACTGTTCTTATCACTCAATCATTCAACACATTTGAATGCTGTAGCCATCACATCACCTTGTAATTAAATTATGTGTCATTAGGCAGGATGCCAACTTTGCATACAAGGACCATTTCTGAAATTTCTTTGTACTCCCAGAGCTTACTGCAGAAGTGGACATTCCATCAATGCTGGCTAATTGAGAACTAAGAAACTGAAAATACAGATCAGAGTGTCATGGGCTATGAGAATCACAGCAGAAGACTATAGTTGAGTCTGATGAAAGGAACAAGAAGGAAAAGGGGAAGAAGTGAAAAGTCTACTGTAAATCTCCAGAAAGCACATGGACTTTGGAGCCAAAGAACAGATTGTTCCATTGTTCTGGCAGAAGTTGCTAGCACCCATTTCCCAGTAGATGCAGGCACCAGGATCCTTTGTCCCCAGTGCATTCGCATTCCTTATCACATCCTAATCTATGGATTCGATCAGCAAAGCCACTAATAATTTTTTAAATTGACTACAAAGTGGATATTAAAGACCAAGGTACTTGCCAGAGGAGAAACAAACATAATCCATGGGTACGTAGGGGCACAAACTGGTACAAGGCTAAGAAGGCCACAGACCAACAGGTGGAAAGTGCAGGGAGACCAGGGGATAAAAAAGAGGCTCAGTCTTCCTCTGTCTGTTCCAACTCTTGCGTGCGCCACTGTGTCCTGTGTGTCTGTGGGCCACTGAAATCAGCACCATGAAGATCCTGGTCTTGATCTTGGTTTGCCTACACATCTCAGCGGGTGTGGAAAGGTATGTATAGGGATTCAGCTTCATTCTGAATTTCAGCCCTAAGATAGCATCAGAAGCTGGATAGAGCCTTCTCCTGCAGATCTCATGGAAAAACAGGCAGATTGTGTCTTGGTACATTAATCCCCAAACCACAGGGACCAAAGACTTAAGATGGATAATGATGATGATGATGATGTTGTGTGTGTGTGTGTGTGTGTGTGTGTGTGTGTGTGTGTGTTTGTAAAGGTAGGTTGGTGTTTTGTTGGCTAAGAAAGAGAGATACAGGGCTCATGTCTCAAATTTATAGAAGGGACTTTGGATAAACAGAAATTTATTCCTTGGAAACAATATGAAAGCAGAAAACCCCCAATATACATTGTAGTGGATTTTCAGGCTAGAAATGCTGCTGGAAATGCTGGAGTGACTACAGTGGTCAGAATTCACTGAAATCTGGGAGGATTTCTTATCAGAGGCTCTTCTAGAGTAGAGTACTAAGGAGGTTTGAAAACTGCAGATCAGGTCATTGAAGGGATTGCTATAATGGGGAAGGTGAAGCTCACTCCTTTTGTTTGCCCTATTCTCCACAGAATTATCCTGAAGAAAGGCAAATCCATCTACCAGGTGTTGGAAGAGCGGGGTGTCCTAGAGACATTCTGAGGAACCACCCAAAGGTTGACCTAGGTGCCAAGAATCTTTTCAATAATGATGCTGTTGCTTATGAGCCCTTCACCAACTACCTGAATATAAGTGAAGGGGGAAGTGGTATCCATAACCTTTGGCTAATAACCACTCTTGGATATTTTTAGACCTCTCATTAGCTCTGATTTTGGGCTTTTCACTAAACATACGTCTCACTTTCCTATGGAAAGTATCTGGATAATGAGTTGGTACCACCTGACACTATAATAATCCCTTTGCTTCCTTCTTTCCTCTAATTACTGGCTCACTCTCTAAAGCTCCATTTATATGGTTAAGAGATTCACAGTGACCATATTCAAGTCAGATGAGAGAGCCAAAGGAAGTCCCAGTAATGAGCTGCAGGGGAAAGAAGGAAAGCCTGTGCAAAGCTGCCAGGCAAAATCTCCAGTGGCTCTAGGTGCTATATATCTTCCCTTTTAGAAACATACACTGGTACTCAGAGCAACTATTTGAATGTTCTTGAGGCTGCAGTGTCTGCTCAGGGCATCTCATAATACTGGTGTCCTCTAGATTGTCTTTAGTGAGGTTTTACATGAATGTCAGGTCTAGAAGCCCCCTAGGGATCTCCTACTTGGACTTCCCCTTTCTATAAATGGTAGAAGAAGAAGCAGGTAAGTGACATGGCTGGCCTGAATTTACTTAGAACTGAACCTGTGTCTCAGTGAAGTTATCTTCTTGTTTTCCGTGTTACCTCTCATTCTAGGTTTCTTGGTGCCTTAGCTACTGTGTGACCAGAAGGTGGAAAATGGTGGGGAAATATCTAATACTGGAAGAGAAAGAGGTGTGTGTGCGTGTGTGTGTGTGTGTGTGTGTGTGTGTGTGTGATGTGGGGAGGATGGATGGACACTGGGAGTGGAGAAAAAAGTCATTGCTTCTCCAACTTTCCATGTTCTGGCATAAAATGGTAAATCCATGGAGGTATCAACTGATAAAAAGTATAAAAGGCTTTGGGAGAAAAGATTGTCTTGCCAGACTAATTCTCACCTAGTCAAAATCTTGCAATTAGGGACAAAAATGGGGAATATCGAGGGGATCTGGTTCCAGATGTGAAGGAGCACTTCTGGAAAGAGAAGAATATAATTTGGAGAAAATGTGGTTTCTAGTGAGTCAACTTGTTCTCCATCCTCGGGATGAGGTTTGGCTGCTTAATGAGAGTGATAAACTTTTCTTTGCAGTCCTACTACTTTGGAGAGATCAGCATTGAGACACCACCACAAAATTTCCTGGTCCTCTTTGATACAGGCTCCTCCAACCTGTGGGTGCCCTCCACCTACTGCCAGAGCCAGGCCTGCTGTGAGTATTCCATTATCACCATGCACCTGTGGATAGGATCAGAGAGTGGGGTAGAGTCAGTATTGAACACAAACTCAGCTTCCAAGTCCAGAGTTCTTGGTGCATACCCATGATCTCATCCTCCTTAAATTCAGACCATCTGGAAACCTTGACTTGGTCTACAATTCACAAGTACTACAGCCCTGGAGAGAGACAGCAGAAATAGACTAAAGCTTCCATTCCTTTCTACACTGTTCCCTTTCCTCAGCTCTCTCCTATGGGACCCAATTCCTGGCACTTTTGTGTTGAGCAATCCCTTAGGAACTGGAAGGAATTGGGGTAGCATCTGTTTCCCAAGGGGACAGACTTTTCTGGGGCCACAGATTATCTTCAGCACAAAGGATCTGAGGCTGAGGCCCAATCCCAGACTTGGTCTGATGGTCTTAGGCCATCAAGGATATATGTCCTCCAAGTATTTTGGAAAGTGTATTAACGTTCCATTCTAAACTTACACAGCCAATCACAACACGTTCAGCCCCAGCAGTTCCTCTACCTACAGAAACAATGGACTAAAACTATACACTGTATTATGGAAGTGGTAGCCTGACTGTGCTCCTGGGATATGACAGTGTGACTGTAAGTGCTGTTTTCATCCTTCTGTAGGTCTGCTCTTTGGCTCCCCTTTTCTAGTGCTTTAATCTGTCAGATTACTAAATAGATACAAATTCCCAGAAGCTTATTGTTGGAAAGCTTAATTAGATGCCATCTAATTAAGCCTTTCTCCCAAAACAAAAATTGTCACCTCTCCCCCATGCAGTCCTGATTGCAGCACATTGTGCTTCCCCATGACTTTGCTCCGCGTATTTAACCTGCCCTCTGTAGCCACAGGGAGCACACCTGCCTCCTCCTCCACATGATTTCACTCTAGGTATTTAAAGACCCTCCTTTTACTATTTTCTTTTCTTTACATCAATCACCCACAGTTCCTATGTCACCTGTGCAGGTGGATTGTTCAATATAAAACCAGCCACTGTCCTTTCACTGTCCATGGAAGTGGAAATTCTAACTCCAGAACACAGTGGCCTCTGCTTCCCCAACACCCACATCATTGGGTGATACTGTTGTCCCTTCATCTTCTATACCCCACCTCATGAGTGAGCTAAGTATGAAAGAAGCCAACTTCCTCCCTTAGAAAAGTGTAGATTCTATCCCTGGGCACCTAAGTCTGGGAAGGATTTGACCACTTGAATTTTCCTTCTGCTTGTCCCAGGTTCAGAACATCATCATCAATAGCCAGGAATTTGGTCTGAGTGAGATTGAACCCAGCAACCCCTTCTACTATGCAAACTTTGATGGTATCCTGGGAATGGCCTACCCCAACTTGGCAGTGGGGGATAGCCCCACAGTCATGCAGAGCATGGTGCAGCAGGGCCAGCTCACCTAGCCCATCTTCAGCTTCTACTTCTCTTGGTGAGCATACTTGTCTTGGGTAGGTCTTAGCAAATGAGGCGCTATGGGGGCTTTCAAAAAGTCAACATCAGACAGGACTGAGGTTTTAACATATCCTGACACAATGAGTATAACCTGCTATATGAATTACATGTATTTCTGAAAATGTGTAGTTACAGTTCTGCCGGAATTTTATTTTTTGCACTAGAGGAGTTTTTAAAAAAGATTGTATTTATGCATTTGACAGAGAGAGAGACAGAGAGAGGGTATGAGCAGGAAGAGGGACAAAGGGAGAGATAGAAGCAGAATCCCCACTGAGGAGAGAAGCCCAACAGGGGGCTTGATCCCTGGACCCTGAGATCATGATCTGAGCCAAAGGCAGACACCCAACTGACTGAGCTGAGCCACCCAGGTGTCCCAGCACTAGAAGAATTTTTAATTCAGACCAAAGACATAAGATAACTCTTTCCTTAAAATGAACTACAGTCCCTCAAGATTTAATTAGTAAATGTGGAGATTGTTGTATTTGATTCACAGAGCTGTAAAGCTTTAGAAGAAGCCACATGATTTCTTATTAATATAATAAATACAAAATATAATAAAAAGGACAACAATAAATGATATTTATAATATGTCTGGCTCTACAATGAGGTCTTGTAGTTATTACTTCACATGACATCTCAAAAATCTTGTTATTAGCCTCATTTTTCCACAGAGGAATGCAGGCTCAAACAGGTGGTCAAATTTGAGCAAGGTCTGGCAGGTATGAAGCCATGACTCAAATGCAAATATCTTGGGCACAAATCTAGCACTTTTCCTACTCTACTGGCTTTGAACTTTTATGGCAAACTGTATTTACTGATTCTTCTTCTTAATCACATGATACTCTGGGTACCTGAATCCAAATATCTCTCTTCAATGACCAGCAGGCCTACGATAGGGAACAGAAGTGGTCTGAATCCCCTCAATACTGTCTAGTAACCAATCCGAGCATGACAGGAGCATCCCCTTCACTGCACACTAGAGATCTCTCTCTGTCAGGCTCCATTCCAGGTGCTCTTTGAGATATTTCTTCTTGTTCTCACTTTGTCCCCAGGAGGGTTTCCCTGGGATTCTTTGATAGTTTGTTTTCACAGGTCTGGTTTCCAATTCCATCTTCTCTTTTATGGGAATAGTCTGTGTTTCCAGTTCTCTGATACTTTGGGTGTTCCTCTGAGGAACCTCTTCTCCCTTGTGCCTTGTGCCTGGTAGTCTGAAGAGCAGGTTAGAGGATGACCTCTGTGGTTCTTCTGCATCTGAAAGACAGAGGGACAGTAAAGTGAAGGGAGGAGCTGCCTGACTATGTGAGTTGTAGGAACTCATGCTCTTCTCCTTTTCTTCCCAGCCAACCAACCTATGGGTATGATGGGGAGCTCATCCTGGGAGGTGTGGACACCCAATTTTATTCTGGTGAGATCGTCTGGACTCCAGTCACTTGAGAAATGTACTGGCAGGTTGCCATTGATGAGTAAGTACAGAGGAAAGTTCCTATGGATTGTGGATACCCCAGGGTGTTCCTTCCATGTGACAATATTTCCTGTTCTTGCACTGGCACAAACTTCTTAAAGAATCAGCAAACCCTCAGGCTCATTGTTCCAGGAGCTCAGTAGACTCTGGCATCTAGCTCTAGACTAAAGTTTTTGACTTGTCATTGAGCCTTGTCATGTTAGTAGGTTGGTCATGCCTAGACTTCTGTGAACCCATGTCTTTGTTCCCTGAAACTTCATTATCTCAAGTAGCACAGTCTTTACCAAGTCCTTCATAAGTAAGAGTAAAAGTTGTCATTGATGTTTTCTATGTGCCAGATACTGTGCTAAATATTTTATATATATTATTGCATGTATATTCCACTGCAACACTGTAAGGTGATCAGTAGTATATATCATTGCACAGAAGAAGAAATCAAGGATCAGAGATTAAGTAACTTATCCAAAGTCATATATTTCACAAATTTAAAAATTTAAGCCCAGGCATTTCTGATCCCATAGTTCAGGACCATGAATCAGTTACTTCTACACTTCAGGCCTTCAGGAAATCTCCATCATTGCCAATTAAAGATACACTTCTTTGGCTCAAAGAACACTTCTTTACACTCAAGACCAGATATAACAGCTGGGCACTTCCTATGGGTACAGCCTTCCCACCACTTCCTGATGTGCAGCACAGACTTCACCATGTTCTTACACCTCGCCATGACTTTCTTGCTGCTTCTCTTTTGACTATATCACCTGAAGTGCCCCCCTCATGTCCTGTGTGCACCCTTCTGAGCGAAGATAAAGTCCTATCTCCTTCAAAAAGGTCTCTTAAGGGCCCAGTCTCTCTTTCAGTCCCATAATATTAGTGGCGTGTGTCCCAATTTGTACCTCCTCATCTCTGGGTAGACACAGGGGCACCAGCCCAATGTGCACAAATAAAGGACAATGGGCACCAGCCCAATGTGCACAAATAGACATTGCAGTTCGATGTCTAGCAAGTAGTTTTCTGTGCTGGAATAGAGGGGTCTTGGCACTTGGACTGATTGCACTTACCCTTTAAGCATTTCTTCTCTGAAGAGTCCTTGTCTGACCAATGCCTCTCACCCCCATAGTATATCAAGTCCCCTCTTCTCCGGCCTCTTGAATTTTTTACTGGCACTCACCAGGGCTACAATTAAATACTATTTGTGAGTTTCTGTTAAGTTTGTGGTGCCTGTCTTGTTCACCATTATATCCGAGTGCCTTGATTCACCAACAGTGCCCAAAATATAAATGGAGTGAAGAGAAAGGGTGAAGAGCTGCAGAAAAAGCTGAATGAGGAATTAAGGACTGAATCACATAGGACTAGATTATGGATATTACCAGCTGCTGTCTTATGGTGTTATGCCTTTCTCCCTCTCTTTCTTCCAAATATAATGACATAAGACAACACTATACATGTTGTCTCATGTCATTAGAGTGTAGTCTTTAAACACAGTGAATACAATTCACTCCTCTTTATACCACCATAATTCTTGTAAGAGTGCCTTGTACATAATAGGCGGCCAAATGTGTATTTATGAAGTGATTACCAGTGCTAGTTACATTTGGCACTATGTGCTTGGCCTCATATAGGCAGAGTAAAGAGGATAAGACACAGTCCCTACCTCCCCAGAGCTTTTAGTCAGAGCTGGAGTGGTTACCAGAGCAAAACTGAGAATATTACTCCAGTAGTCACAAAGACACAGAATTATTACATGCATTGCAGTGTCAAGATATAGCCTGGCTTTTTGGAAGTGGCATATTTTCAGAGCTGCAGGGTTGGGAGATTAGGGATGAAGGGATGTGAGACTTATTTATGACAGAAGTGCCTGACTCTTCAAAAAAAAAAAAAGATTGATTGATTTGGAAGAAAGAGAGGGGGAGAGAGAGAGAGAAAAAAAAAGAGAGAGAGAGAGAGAGAGCAGGGGCGAGGGGCAGAGGGAGAAGGAGAATCCCATGCAGACTCTACACTGAGCATGGAGCCTGACACAGGACTCCATTTCCTGACCCTGAGATCATGACCCAAGCTAAAATCAAGTCAGTCTCTTAACTGACTGTGCAACCCAGTTATCCCTAGAAATACCTGACTCTTTTTGTATTGGTGTTCCCCTCAGGTTTCTCTTTGGTAACCAGGCCACTGGCTTGTGCTCCCAGGGCTGCCAAGGCATCATGGATACGGGAACCTTCCCACTGACTATTCCCCGGCAGTATTTGGACTCCTTTGTGAAGACCAGCAAGATCAAAGTGGCATTGTGAGTAACCAGAAGCCAAGATTCCTCGCACAGGCAGCCTCAGCACAGGAGCCTGAGTGCAATGAGCTCATGAGAGACAGGAGGAAGAAATGGTAGAGAACTGAGCCCCTGGTCAGATAGAACAGGTGAGGATACATCATGGCCTTTAATCATAAACCCTCAATGCAAGAATGGGTATGGGGAGGGAATAATACCAACTCTATACTGTGAATATGGGCTGAATGGTTGTCAGGAGGGGTGGCTATTCCTGGGCAGGCCTCAGGAACACATCTAACCTTGATGTGGCCACTGTCATTTGACTATAGGTAACAGAGCCAGGCATATTCCATTTGTCCATTCCACTTGGGTTTCTTTCTTGTCTAGGAGTACTCCTTTGGTTTTTACTCTGAGCAGCCTCCTGTGCCTACCCCAGTCCCCCTTATACACACTTCTGTAGTTTGCCCCTCCTGCATGCAAGAGTCTAGTTTAGTCATACTAAATCTTGGTTCTTCACGGTGTGTGTGTGTGTGTCTGTGTGTGTGTGTGTGTGTAGTACATTGATAGATGCACACAAGCATGGGTGAGAATTTGCAAAAGAACACTTCAAGCATGGTGTGCCCATGCTTCTCTGTAAGTGTTACATTCTGGCAGTAGAAATGTGTGTTCTGAAATGAGCCTAACTCATTATGGCCATATAAATACAACCAAAATCTCAGAGCTGAGATGTGTCCAAGGAGGTTCAGGAAAGCATAAACATCTGGTCAGTGTTTGTGCCTGTGAATTGGGTTTTGCCTTCCATGCTCTCAACCAACCTCTGCTGGAAGGTCAGGAAAATAGTCTCACTGGGAAAGGGGAACTTAGGCCCTTTGTCTGGGCCCTCAGTCCCCTGGCACTCTACAGTTTTGCTTTTCTTCTCCTTCAGTTTGTGGTCAACTGCAACTCCATACAGAGCATGCCCACCATCACCTTTGTCATCAGTGGGTCACCTTTACCTCTGCCTCCATCTATCTATGTTCTCAACGAATGTATGCACTCCAGGCTCCATGGATATGGGATTGGATGGCTCAGAGTGCTGTTCTGTGTCCCAGTTCACATCTGGGCACCTATAGGAAGTCACCAGTGGCAGGGCTGAAGGTGAACAAGAAGCCAGAGACCCTATAGGTGTCATGGAATATAGGGTGGGAAGTTCCTGTGGGGAAAGGCCTTTCCATTCACCTGATTATATCCTCATGTCCTTTGTCTTTTCAGAACAATGGCTACGGCACAGTTGGGATTGAAGTCACTAACCTGCCCTCCCCAATGGGCAGCCCCTGTGGATTCTGGGACATGTCTTCCTCAGGGAATATTACAGTCTATGATATGGCTGTCAACAGGATAGGATAGGTTTTGCTCTCTCTTCCTAGACTAGCAAAAGGTAGCTGTTTCTACCCTCCCAGCAGGACTCTGGGATTGCCCTACTGTTTCTCTGGACTGACAGCAGCATTTTAGACTAGTCTGACCCTTCTGTGCACTAGTCTTACTTCCTGCAACTAATAAACTAAGAATTTCCAAACGTCCTTGCTGTTCCTTTCAAATATCTTCTTTGTGTTCTGCTTATAGTAGTTTCTTCTAAATTTAAAGTTATCAATAGCTATTTGGGGGATCTGTGAATTGACCAATGGGAGAAGACACGGAGCAAAGGTCTCTGAGTGAGGACCCACAGCACAGACATTAAGGACATAGTAGTATCTCCATGAGGTATCTGGTGGACTGGTGGACCAGTCCTCCCAAAACTCTCCCAACATATTTTTTTCTCCATTCTTGAATGTTAGAAGAGAAAAAGAAACCTTAAAGACATTTCAAACTGGTGTCTGAGGCCAAATCTGATCAGACAACACAGTGGTTTTTTGGGGGGGTTTTGTTTTGTTTTTGTAGGTTAGCAAAACAACTTTAATATATATTGACATTATATAATATTTTCACAGACCCCTACTCACTACTGGTGCTCTCAGGCTGCTCACACATTGAACTTTACCTGCTGGGTATGAAAGCTTTTGGGTTGAGAACCCAAATCCCATTTTACAGTATAAGAAAGAGAGGCATGGACAGGTAATCATAGATATAGTGTTAAAATCAGATCCAGATCAATGCATTAAATATTTTTTTATTCTGTTGCTATATGCTAGTCTGCTCTGCACAAGCCATGGGGGCATGCAATTACAAATGAGGCATGGTGTTGGCTCACTAGGAATTTTCTAGCAAGTGCAATGCACTGCTTTTGAGCATGTTTTCTGTCTGAAGTAAGCCCAGTAGCTGAACTTGCATTCCAAGTAGGTTATGAGCAATCATCTGCAGTGGGTTATTCTAATGCAGTAATGCTGCCTTTAGGGAGTTAAAAACTGGTATTGCTCTGGGGTTCAAAATTGTTTCAAGAAATGTAATCAGAAGGACATACCTGGAAAGAAAGATGCAAAGAATTCTCAACCCAGGTGTGTGTGGGTGGTGGTGGTGGACGGAGGTGTCCATTTTTCTACACCATTGTATCATTCCCCACCACCAACATATAATGGAGTTGATCTTACGGAATTGGGTAATGTCTGCACTTTGGCCATTCCTTTTTCTTTCTGTTGTGTTTCTCTTATGGGAGATATGGCCCTTTTTTTGGTCAAAGAGAAGGGAGCTCAGTTCACCCCCAATTCACCTGCATTCTCATCCCTGCCCTGTCAGCCGCTGAATCTGCCTCAGTATCACCTCTATTCATGCTCTGGTGGTTGGCCCCAACTATAGAGTGCAAAGATCGTGAGATGGAGATATGACTAAGCTGAAATTCATTAGTAGGGACTGTCCTCAGCCACTGGAGCAACATAAGGTATTGGTAAAGCCAAAGCTAGAAATTCTCTGTTCCTGGATTGTAGAAACTAGTGCTCAAGAGCAGCTCTCCACAGTTTATGGTCTATTCCACCTTGTCTATCATTGTATAATGGGGACAAGGTTTATTAATATGTGAGTGTTCCCCCACCTTCCCATATGCCACTCTTTTTAAAAAATATTTTAGTTATTTATTCATGAGAAACAGAGAGAGAGAGAGGTAGAGACACAGGCAGAGGGAGAAGCAGGCTCCATGCAGGAAGCCCAATGTGGACTTGATCTCCAGGATCATGCCCTGCACCAAAGGTGGCGCTAAATCACTGAGCCACCCAGGCTGCCCCCCCATATGCCATTCTGTCCCCAACACACTAATAAAGTTCTTGTCTGTCTGATTCCTGTATCTTATGTGATACAGACTGAGGGACTGGAGAAGGAAAAAGAGAAAGAGAGAGAGAGAGAGAGAGAGAGAGACCAAGACCACTAGGTCAAAAAAGGTAAAAGGAAGGAGGAGTAAATGCGACTTTTAAAAAGCTAGAAGGCAGGGATCCCTGGGTGGCGCAGCGGTTTGGCGCCTGCCTTTGGCCCAGGGCGCGATCCTGGAGACCCGGGACCAAATCCCACGTCGGGCTCCCGGTGCATGGAGCCTGCTTCTCCCTCTGCCTGTGTTGTGTCTCTGCCTCTCTCTCTCACTGTGTGCCTATCATAAATACATTTTAAAAAATAAAAATTTAAAAAAAAATAAAAAGCTAGAAGGTGGTCAGCCCAGGTGGCTCAGCGGTTTAGCGCTGCCTTCAGCCCAAGGCATGATCCTTGGAGACTCAGGATCGAGTCCCACGTTTGGCTCCCTGCATGGAGCCTGCTTCTCCCTCTGCCTGTGTCTCTGCCTGTCTCTCTCTCTCTCTCTCCCTCTGTGTGTGTGTGTGTGTCTCTCATGAATAAATAAAATCTTAAAAAAAAAAAAAGCTGGAAGGTGACAGGGAAGAAAGAAGGAATAGAAATTATGGGTGGGGAAGATGAAAATAGAGACTTAGAATTTGGAATTTCTTGGGGGAGATGTTCCACACCAACATCTATGAATAGGAATATAGTATGAAGATTTTGAGAAATGTTGCCTATGTTTACAAGTTAGAGATTTTTAATGTTCTGTAAGAGATATAAAGATTGGAATTACTTTTAAATTATTTTTGGCAGCTGTAATGTGTTTTTTAAATGTAAATTCATGCAGAAAATAGCCACATGGACCCTAGTCTATATTTTGGTTATACTTATAAAAGTATTCTAGAGTTTTTGGTTTATTTCTTATGCCATCACTACTTATGAAATATCATTTATTCATAAACTATTTGAGATGTCTTTGTGTGAGTAAAATCTTCCCTGAACCCTGACATCTTTTTGCATCTCCTCTGCCTACTCTCCCACCCACTATGAGAGGTAATTACTCCCTCTCCCCTCTCCCTACAGCACTTTGTACTTCTGACATTGCACTACTCAATGCACTGTATCTTACCCATTGCACATCTGTCTCCCCAATTGGATTATGATCTAGATGAAAAAGACTGTTTATTTTTCTCATTAAGTCCCCAGATCTGACATATCTTCTGATAACAAGTGCTTAGCAATGGCCACTATGCCACCAAATTCATGATGATACAAGTGACATAAATGCTGTTACAGTGAATGGTGCCTGAGAGTGATAGGAAAGATGAAGGTATCACAAAGGAAACCATGTTAGATTTTGCCTTGAAGTATGTGCAGGGACTCACTGGGTAGAAAAAGTTAGAAAAGGGATCTCATGCAGAAATCAGCACAAGGACAGCACAGAGGCTGGAGAGTTTGTATAAATATAGAGTGGCAGGATATCTCAACTGGCTGGACACAAGGCACCTGGAGAGGATAGCAGGAAATGAGGCAGCCAAGGTGGGTTGTGGCCAGATGAGAAGGGTTTTGCTAAATGTCTGCACTTGATTCTCCAGTCAAGGGGCCCCATGATGGGTTTTAGTGGAGGAGAGACCTACAATCAGATATTTGAGGAAGAGGGCTCTGCTGGCAGGGCTCCTCTGCTGTTGATCAGCCCTCCGCTGGGCTCCCTCAGAGACTCAACTCCAGAGAGATGCATAACCTTGTTCCCTGTGTTGCTTCTGCTCTAGAACTCTGGCCATTTTCCTAGGCTTATAATCATGGATGAAAGACCTAAACTGAAATGAAAGACCTCTTTGTATCTGACTCCAAATCCAGAATTCAGAGCCAATCAACAGTAGGTGATCTCTTGGCTTCCCCCTTTCTTAGCTCCACTGACTCTGCTCTTAGTATGCAAATGTCATCAGGAATTTCAAAATCTGCTCTTCACACCATCCTGGTAGAAGTTTTGATTGAGGCCTGCTTCTATGTGCCATTCACCATCAAAGACACCCTCAGAAGAATATTATCTTGTTGAGATTTGTTGTGTAATGAATTCTCTGAACTTGGCCACAGCAGGTGGGGGCTCTGACAACAAAATAGGCTGAGTGGGGGGACCTTGGGAATGGACAAATGTAGACCTGGAAGCAGGCTTTAGGCTGGATTTCTGGTACTCTGCCTTCTGCAGCTGTTCCCCTTTCACAGAGATAATGAAGCCTCTCTAGGCCCAGACCTTATGTAGAGAGTCCTGGGCCCAGGCATTTGTGCTGGACTGCAGCCATGATGGAGCATGCTGCTTTGAGCTGTTAAGTCACACAGACCCTAGCCCTTTTCCCTTTTCTATACCCATGGGGGTGCTCTCCAGCCAGGAGCAGAGAGCAGGGATGGATCCAGCCCCAGCTTCAAGAGGCCAAGGGCACTTGATGGGATGGGTGTTATATTAGATGTTGGAAATTTGAATTTAAATTTAAAAAATAAAAAAAAAAAGAGGCTAAGGATTGGTTTTGATTTTTCCATGCATTTCTCTCTGTCCTGGCATGTACCCCCATGAGGCCACTACTTTTTCAGACTGTTGTGCTCTTTTCACACGCTATGATACCAGAATGCTAAAGGAACAAGAATAACATTTCAAAGGTCTAGAGAGTGTGTTCTAGCAAGTCAGGAATTCCCTGAATGCATCTACACCCAGGCACTGCTTCTGTAGCTTCCGGACCAGTAGATGAGATTATTTCAATTCCTGCTGTATCCCCAGTCCATGCCATTGTGTCGGACACATGTCAGTTATCATATAGATAACTGACAAATGACATAGATGAGGTATTGGGAGATGGGGATTTTTAAAAACTTTATTTGAAAGAGAGCATGAGCACAGGGAGTGGCAGAAGGAGAGGGAGAAGCAGGCTCCCTGCTGAGGAAGGAACCTGATGGGGCTCAATCCCAGGATTCTGCAATCACAACTTGAGCTCAAAACAGATACTTAACCAACTGAGCTACTCAAGTTCCCTGGAAGTGCAGAATTTTTGATTCAGTGAGCTTAATATCAGCCTGGGAAAAGCAACAAAATCTGGATCTGCCCACTCCATGCCAGGAACTCCAAAATCTGGAAGAGTTTCTAAAATATAAATGTTTTACTCTGCCTGTATGTATCCTCTGTGTATAGGAAGCCCAAGTATAAGCCAAGGAAGCCATCCAATCCTTGCTACTTAGAGGCCAACAGCCCCTGTTCCCAGGGCTAGTGGTAGAAGACATAAAACTGGAACCTGGGAATTTAGCATGAGGACAAAGACCCATGAGCATCTAAGTAAAATGGAGCCACCCTGACTAAACACTGGGCAGGAACCCTCCAGGCCCATGTATGTAAATGACAAACCAGCACATGGATACAGAACACTCCGAAGTAGTCTTACTGTTGTCACACAGTAGTTACGAGCCCCTTCCCCTCCCTGAGCCCCATGCTGGCAGACAAGAGAGTAGAGCAGTGCAAGCGGAAGACCATCTGTGGTCAGGAGTAGGTGAAGGTAGTCACAGCTCCTCAACTGTAAAACAGGCTTAGGTATGCCACACGGTTCCGGTGCTTTCTGAAGTCCTTGTCAGTGGACAGCTGCAATGGAAAGAATTTTGTCTAGGTCAATATTCCAACAAGAACCGTCTGCCTCTGGCTCTGCAAAATGAACTGCACATCACCACTGTTGTGGCCCAGCTGAAGCCCACCCCATTGGAGCCTAGTCTTAGGATTCTGTCAACAGCTACTCCGTCATCTTACTCTGCTATCTCACTAGGAATTGTTTTCTACTTGGTAAATCTCTAAGTATAGTTGGCAAATTACTCAAAAACAAAGAGTATATGTTTGATTCCTGAATGTTACTCATATATCTAACACGATGATGTTGCTATTCTAGGCATTTCACAAATAGTTGTAGAATAAATCCAAAGTTCCTTTTAAAAAATGGCACCTCTGGAATTATGAAAGCCCACGTGGATTGAGCATTTATTATGTTATAGGTACTCTGTTAAGTGCTTTTCTACATTAGCTCGATCTTTACAGTGTTATCAAATTGATTCTATTATTATACCTATTTTAAAGGAAGGAAAACTGGTGCTTAGAAAAGTTGACTGAGATCATACAGCCACTAATATGGGAACTAGTATTTGAACCCAGGCAGTCTGTCCACTGAATCCATGTTCTTCCCAGAATGTTCTATAGCCCCATGATGATCTAATACTCTAGTGGTGTATGAAAAGAGCACTGGCTTAGGAATCACAAGATCTAGATTCCAGTTGTCAATGTGCACTTGTCACTTAATCCATAAGAGCCTGATTTTCCTCCTCTATCACCGAGATATAATTCTCCTGTTCCTACACTAGAAGATTATTTGAGGATTAGGGAAGAATATGTGACTTTTGTCAGTTGTATCAACCTTTAAAAGTAACAAAACTGTTGAAAAAGATACTTATATGCATATTCATGCAAAACTGTGCATATCCTGTCAGGGGAACAAAAGTTTCTGAAGCTCATTCAGTTACTCTTGGATAAAAACCTCTGATACATATGAAAGTATCAGAGAGGGTTTACACAATTCCAGTCTTATACCTCAGCTTTTAGGGTTCTTTTCTGTAGACATGGAACCTGAGCCCAGTCTGGAGATCCAAATTTCATTGGCCAGATGATTTTGGGGGGTGGTTTCATCTCTGGGTTGTACGTGCCAGGGCTAGAAATAAAAATACAAAGCATCCCGTGTTACTTAGTGACAATATATGAACTCCATCAGTACCACAGCTATACTTGCACTTGGTCTAATTCCTTGAGAAATAGGCAACATCCCAATTAGCTTTTTAATGTGGGGCAAGTGTGGGATTCCCTTGCCTGTTAGTGTATTTCTGAATAGGTGTGAGTGTTAAATATATCTAATCTTGATGTCCCAGTTAGGATTAAAATCAACTCTAGTTTGAAAAATATTTCTGCAGCTCAGTATCCTTGGCTGGGATTCCCAGGAGTGGTGGGTGAGGAAATAGTCTACCACAGTCATGAATAAGTACTGCTGTACTTTGTAACTGGGGGTAAAAGTGTAATGATAATTCAATCAGCAATTGCAGGACAAGAAGGCAAAACCAGTTACATTTTGATTGACATGGCATTTATAATGCCTTTGTTCTTAACACTTGGTCTTTGGGGTAGACTCTTTGCTGTGTTGGATATTGCACTTAGAATGGACACAGGGGCCAATGTTCAATACTTCCACTTCCTTAATTCAACTTTGAGAAAGTTACACTCAGTCACTGATCCTTGAATTTCTCATGAGCAAAACAAAGACCTTCACTCTTTGCCTCTTAGCTCCACACATGCTGAATGGCTTCCTGAACTTGGTCTATAGGGACCATGTGCTCAGCCCTGGCTCTCTTCTTCTCTTTTCAGTTTCTCCTTGCTCACCACACTCTAGCCATACCAGCCTCCTCCTTATTCCTCCTACCAGTTCCTCCCCAGGTTACAGCCTTTGCACTTGCAGCTCCTCCTACCTGGGAAGCTCTGGCCCAGATCTTCACAGGGCTGGCTCAGTCTTGTCATTCAGACTTCAGATCCAGTGTCATTTCCCCTAAAGACCTTTCTGGACATCCTTGCCAAAGTAGCGCCACCCATTCCATTACTGCCCAGTTTACTGTCTTCACAGCACATCACCAGGTCACCACCCTGCCTGGTGTGCCTGTGACAGTCCTAGCTCATGGCTACTGTCTTGGTGTAATTAATAAACTTACTCTCAGAAGTGTCACTGTCTGACTGCTTAATTATATGGTAACCATTCTTATTAACATGATTTTTTTTTTAAGTGTATTTGCTTCTCATCTGTCTGGACTCAAGAGTGTAAGTTCCAAGGAATGAGGAGCTTTGTGTGATGGGTTTATGCAAAATCTCTGGATCCCTCCCTTGAAAGTGCCTGGCACTTATAACTGTTGATTTAATGAACCACTATGATTTAGAATTCTATAATGCCAGAGGTCTGGAAGGTCAGAGGTTGGCTCTTTAAAAGTGGATGGGGGCAGCCTGAGTGGCTCAGTGGTTTAGCGCCGCCTTCAGTCCATGGGGTGATCCTCCCACGTGGGGCTCCCTACATGGAGCCTGCTTCTCCTTCTGCCTGTGTCTCTGCCTCTCTCTCTCTCTCTCTCTCTCTCTGTGTCTCTCATGAATAAATAAATAAAATATTTTTAAAAAATAAAAAAAATTAAGATGGGTGGGTGGTTTCCTTCAGCTGGCATGGTTTGGATGGAGTGCCTCCTTTGTACATTCTTTCCTATTGCTGTTTGGTGAAGTGCTCCAGAAGAGGGGAGACATACCCAGGATTAGAAGTATCCTTTGATGTCCTAAATCGAGGCAAGAAAGCATTAAATGGAGCAAAATTTTGTTTGTGTATTTGCTCCTGAGGATTTTCAGCCTGGTACATGCTTGGGTAAAGCATCATGTCCTGTTTTTCAGAAAAAGATAAATATGTTAGAGAGTGAAAAATATATATATATATATATTTATAGCATTAGCTAAAGAAAACAGACTTATCCTCTTTCTGTTCATGTATAAGCTATAGTTTTACTACTCAGGCTATAGATATAAGGCTACAGTAGGAAGAAAACCAAGATAAGTGTGGGGTTCAGCTAGCCAAAGACACACATGCTGAGGTTGCAGAAAAAGATCTACGGGAGGTAAAGGAACAAGGTGACTTTAGACCTGCTGTCCCCACCACTCCACTCAGAAATTGTTTTTAAAGCCAGTATCCCTCTCTTTGAGTGTAAGACTCAGAAAAATGCCCAACGTGGATTAGGATCCTATAACTGAAGACTTTTTTTTTTTAAGATTTTATTTATTTATCCATGAGAGACACACACAGAGAGAGGCAGAGACACAGGCAGAGAGAGAAGCAGGCTCCATTCATGGGACTTGATCCCAGGTCTTCAGGATCACACCCTGGGGTGAAGGCGGCACTAAACTGCTGAGCCACCGGGGTGCCCTATACTTAAGACTTTTAGAATTGAAATCCAATCACACAAAGGAGTTCAAAAGTAGGAATTTGCTTTTTAAGTGGCAAGATAATAGGGTGCATGTAAGCAACGCTTTGATACTTAATGTCAGCTGTGTCAGCCCTGAAGCAGGGCTTGGTACCATTTCTTTCCAGAATTGTTTTCCACTCTCCAGCGACTCTCACACACATTTGGGATGCTAACACCTAAGCTTTCCAGATAGACTTCTTCATAGCTTTTGTCTAAATATTTTTCTTGAATTTCAGGGCACATTTTCTGGTATCCTCCTGCTCTCCCAGCTTCGCTCCCTGTTGCAAATGCATGCAACAACATGGATCACACTAAAATCTAAGCACATTCAGCCGTTTCTAACCTTGTTGATTGTCTTAAACCTCTCAGCTGTTCTGGCACCAAAAGTATATCCTTTTTTACTGGTCGGGATCTTAGACAGGTTGTATGCCAATCCATGCACCTTCAAGTAGTAGATTAAAAAGAAAGAAAAAAAGAAGGAAAACATACAGAGAATATTACAGTCATCAAAACAGAGTGGACTCAAAATGTTCTTATCTGAACTTCCTCTGCAAAAGTTGCTCTTTCTGTTTTGACTCTTCTGAGTGAAGACCATAGAAACAATGATATAAGCAAGGCTGGCATACCAGTCTGCAAAGAAATGTGGCTGGCTAGGTAGAGTAAATGACCTTCCTGTGCATTCCAGTGTATCCAGTCCTGTAAGCCCTTGAGCTGAATTTACCTTAATCTCATCCTCAGTCTGATTACATTATTTCATAAACTGACCTAGCAGTACAGCCACATTCCAAATTTGGACGAATGGGAGGCATTGATTCAGAGACTTTTGAAAATGGGAATGGAGTGGGGACCGTATGAAGAAAGGCTTGCGTTTGGTGGATGCTGGAAGTGGGGCGCAAGGGTCCTTTAATTTCTGACATTGGACCTGACAGCTGGCTGCAGAGGACGGGGGCACCTTCTCCTGTCGCCACACCAAAGATCACAAATCCTGTGAGATTTTCTTCCAGGGAACCTGGGTATCCTCGGATAGTCAGGGGACTGAAACCCACCTAAGAAAAGGTGAGTACTCACATCTTCTGCTATGTAACAGCCAGGCCCTCTGTGGGGCGCTCCTCGAAGAGGGAGAAATTTGTTTCCCAACAAGCTTGGAGGGTGGTGATGAGGAAAGAGCTTCCTCGGTTGACTTATTCCAAAGGGGTAGTTAACCAGCGACTCTGAAGATCAAGAAAGAGCAGAAACTCCACATAAGGAAAGGCCCTGGGTCTAAGTGAGCGCTCTGGGGGCGCGTGGGCTGCGGGGAGGCCCAGGCCGCTGGGACCCGATCGAGAACAAAAGCCTGGTCGAACCTCGTGGAGGGGACGGACTTCATCCGCGCCCCCCCCCCACACCCCGCGTCAGCCTCCCCACTCCTCCTCCTGCCCGCCACCCTCGATTGCTCGTCACAGCCCAGCTCACCCGCTTTGCCGAAGCACATCGCGCGCCTTGCGGAGCCAGCACTAGCGTACCGCGTTGCTAAGGGAACGCAGGGGCGCCGGAATGCACTGCGAGGGCTCGGCGCGCCTGCGCACAGAGGAGCGGGGCCCCGCACCCCTGGGTCCCGGCGGAGAGCCCCGCGACCTCTGCGGGGGTGCGGGGGTGCGCAGATGGAGGGTTTCCTGGCCTCGCGGCCACAGAGACTGCACGGATAAGAGATTGAGCACAAGGGCTTTGGAAATCGGGCCACCGAGATGCGGGGCTGAAGAGGGACGGACGCTGGATTTAGAACGCCCCGACTTCTGGACTGCCAGACCCGGAGAAGGATGGGGAGTGGGATGGGCTTCCAGGACCACGCCTACAACCGGGGAAGGGGGACTAAATGGAGCATAGCCTAGATAGTTCCCTATTAGGCCCCTCTTAGACCCATTTTTCTGCAGGTTGCCCCCTTCTGCCTCTAATCGGAGCACGCACGAGGCTTTAAAAGGGTTGGAAGTCTTGAGTGCGGCAGTGGGACTGCAGAGGAATCACGGAGTGCTTAATAGTTGTAAAACCTTGGCCATCACTTAAATGTTTAAGTCCCAGTTTCCTCATCTCCAAATTGGGAATAATAATTCCTCTTTATTGGGTAACGGCAGGATTAAGAGAACAGGATGAAAGCAATCAGGCCCTGGTACTTGGCAGGTGACAATGGCAAGAGGTTACTATGAAGATGGTATTCAGTCCCAGCCCCAAGAAAAAAATGTCGCGGTGTGTGTTTTCTTTACCTTTGCCCTGCATTTATTTTTTTTTTACATTTTTTGATTTAAATTCAATTTGTCAACATATAGTATAACACCCGTGCTCATCCCATCAAATGTCCTGCATATTAACACCAACCTGTTCTCTCTTGAATTTTGGATAGCTTTAGGAGTTATCAGATGTGGGAGGCAGCAAACATACAGTGTGACTGGTTCATGCTACCCTTTGGCCTCTGAGGATGACCCTGGGATCCACATACACCCTGGTCTAGAACTGTCTGTAGGGTAATTTCATACATTTAATGTAGGGTTTGCCAAAAAAAGGTGATGCTGAGTCCAACAGGATATTTTGGAAACTCAAGGAAGCATTTTGCTTGTGAAAAATTACTGAGGAGATGCTCCTGGTCATGGGGCCAGGGAGGCTGGAAATTCTTATCTGAATTGCCCCTGCATTGCCCCTTCATATGGTGCATTGTCACATGTCCTGCATAACATTCAGATGCCCTGCTGGACTGTACAGAAATATTTTTTTTGTACAGAAATAATTGGTTGTACCTGACTTATATATAACACTGAGAAAAATTTTTTTACAAAAAATAATGTGTAAAACCCAGTAAAATAGGACAAGGTTGTGTGAGAAACAAAGCTTATAAATGGAATAAAGACACAGTCTCAAAATCATTTTTTAAATAAATTTATTTTTTATTGGTGTTCAATTTGCCAACATATAGAATAAAACCCAGTGCTCATCCCATCAAGTGCCCCCCTCAGTGCCTGTCACCCAGTCACCCCCACCCCCCGCCCACCTCCGCTTCCACCACCCCTAGTTCGTTTCCCAGAGTTAAGAGTCTCTCATGTTCTCTCTCCCTTTCTGATATTTCCCACTCATTTTTTCTCCTTTCCCCTTTATTCCCTTTCACTATTTTTTATATTCCCCAAATGAAACAGTCTCAAAATTATTGAATAATTTGCTCTAAGCCTTCTGTCTACTCAAAATATAATTGTGGTAAAACTGATGATAAATATAAAAATATTGGTATTGATTTGGTAATTTTCACTTTCATTAATTTTCAGGTAATATTAATATTTTTAGGTACCCACAGGTGTGTTTTGAAAGTAGTGTTTCCATTACTAGTGACGTGAAACATATTTTGCAAAGTACTTTGATATTATGGCACCTAATTTCCTCATTGGTAGACTGGATTGCTTCTGACTAGTCCTCCAGCTGAGAAGAGGTAGAAAAGCTGGGCAAGGGGATGCCTGGGTGGCTCAGTGGTTGGGCGCCTGCCTTCAGCTCAGGGTGTGATCCAAAGTACTTAATAGTTGTAAAACTATTACAACTATTAAGTTGTAAAACTCATCCAGGATCGAGTCCCGCATCGGGCCACCAGCGAGGAGCCTTCTCTCTCAGTCTGTGTCTCTTATGAATAAATAGTCTTTAAAAAAAAAGAAAAGAAAAGCTGGGCAAAATAAAATATATGTTTTTGGAGACATCAGAGATATTCCACGAAAGACTATTCAGGGCCAAGATTGCAGAGAGAGGGGAAGCCTAAAATGGTGAGCCACAGTTGGCGCTGCTGTTCTCTTTGAACATCTGTTAATCAACAGGTGGCTGAGAAGCAGAGGATTTAAGTGGAAATTTGGACATGTATGTTTCTGAAAGCTGAGAACCAAAAATTAAGTTGGCTATGGAGGATGGGAGCCTGGAAAACACTTGGGCTTTTAGTTGGGACCCTAAAGGGATAAACTCTAGGAATAAGAGTAAATAAAAAATAGACCAACTCTCTAAAAACCCTGAAATCCACCTTTGTACCTACATAGTTTCCAGCAGCATTAAGGTGATCTGCTTCTACCCTTACTGCATACCAAGGGGAAAAAAAGTAAATTATCTCTGGGTATAACATTATCCAAAGCATTAACTAATTTTTATAATTTTTCATGCAAAATGTTTGGCATTCAATATAAAACAGCCATTCATATAAAAAAAAGAGTAGAAATAAACCAAAAGGAAATCCAGAGATTGGAATTTTCAAACATGGGCTCTAAAGTAACTGTACTTGGCTTAGATTTTGGAGGAAGCCTCCAGACTTCAGAGTAAACACGCAAAGCAAGAGAAAGTAAGGACCATCAAGGTAAGAGGCTAAAAGAAAAAAATGTTATTAGATCCTAAAGACAGGATCAGCAAAGATCCTACTGTACTCAAGAAAGAGAAATTTTCCCCATAAGTCTTCTTGTTCATGTTACTAATGTAACACACAAATGAGTCCACCTAATATCCTGAATGGTGCAAATTTATCAACTTTTCCTTAAAGCCAATCCAAACATTGTACAGTCAAAGATGGACTGTCTATATGCTTTATGTATCTCCTGTATAACCAATTGTGTAATGATAAACCTGAGAAGATAAGGTAGAAGGTCAGGCAGCTCTAAGGATTATCAAGGATTCAATGTTTGAATGATGATCCCACACAAAGAAACCTATGCAGGTGATTGTCTAGAACTAAAGAATGTTTAGACAAAGGTTTATCTTGGGGCCACTTTTGATGAAGACTTTAAGAATTTTGCAGTTCCCATCATGTAGATTTCTAAACATATAGCATCGAGGATGCCTGATGTTTATGGAGACTGTTTTACCTTTATGAGATAGTTTATCAGCTTTCCTTCGTTGTCTATGTATGAGGCCATTATAAGGATTATTTTTCTGGGGTCACCTGTCTGCCTTTGGCTCAGGCCATGATCCCAGATTCCTGGGATGGAGCCCCACATTGGGCTCTCTGTTCAGCAGGGAGCCTGTTTGTCCCTCTCCCTCTGCCCTCCCCCACTCCATCCCCCACTTCTGCTCTCTCTCATGCTCTCTCTCTCTCTCAAATAAATAAACAAAATATTTTTTATAAGTATAAAGAAGAAGTATTATTCTGGGAAACCACCTGCTCTGCTGCAGTGATCTAATTGATCTGGCTAAATAGATTGGATTTTTGGTATAATGTTTTAAATAGATTTTTGTCTTATTTAAACTTTATTGAATTAAGTAATAAATCAATTTAACAAAGGAGCTAAAGCTGGTAATTCAAGAAATTAAATGATAAGTTGGAGACCTTTAGAAGCAATAAAAAGGAATCAAATAAAAATTACACAAATAGCACTATCTCTTAAATAACTCAAGGCATGAGTTTAACAGCAGATTATAAAAGCTGAAAAAAAGAATTAGGAATTGAATCAGAAGAAAATATTCAGACTTGAAGCTTGGAGATGCAAAAGGACAGAAAATGCAGGGAAAAAAGTATGAGAGATGAGAGACAATGAAAAGTTTCACTTAAATGCAGATCTTTAGAGTACAGCACTGTAAATGTATTTTCCTTATGATTTTTTTAAATTAATTTTTATTGGTGTTCAATTTACCAACCTACAGAAAAACACCCAGTGCTCATCCCGTCAAGTGTCCGCCTCAGTGCCCGTCACCCATTCCCCTCCAACACCCGCCCTCCTCCCCTTCCACCACCCCTAGTTCGTTTCCCAGAGTTAGGAGTCTTTATGTTCTGTCTCCCTTCCTGATATTTCCCAACATTTCTTTTCCCTTCCTTTATATTCCCTTTCACTATTATTTATATTCCCCAAATGAATGAGAACATACACTGTTTGTCCTTCTCCGATTGACTTATTTCACTCAGCATAATACCCTCCAGTTCCATCCACATTGAAGCAAACGGTGGGTATTTGTCGTTTCTAATTGCTGAGTAATATTCCATTGTATACATAAACCACATCTTCTTTATCCATTCATCTTTCGATGGACACCGAGGCTCCTTCCACAGTTTGGCTATTGTGGCCATTGCTGCTAGAAACATCGGGGTGCAGGTGTCCCAACGTTTCATTGCATCTGAATCTTTGGGGTAAATCCCCAACAGTGCAATTGCTGGGTCGTAGGGCAGGTCTATTTTTAACTCTTTGAGGAACCTCCACCCAGTTTTCCAGAGTGGCTGCACCAGTTCACATTCCCACCAACAGTGCAAGAGGGTTCCCTTTTCTCCGAATCCTCTCCAACATTTGTTGTTTCCTGCCTTGTTAATTTTCCCCATTCTCACTGGTGTGAGGTGGGATCTCATTGTGGTTTGGATTTGTATTTCCCTGATGGCAAGTGATGCAGAGCATTTTCTCATGTGCTTGTTGGCCATGTCCATGTATCCCTCTGTGAGATTTCTCTTCATGTCTTTTGCCCATTTCATGATTGGATTGTTTGTTTCTTTGGTGTTGAGTTTAATAAGTTCTTTATAGATCTTAGAAACTAGCCCTTTATCTGATATGTCATTTGCAAATCTCTTCTCCCATTCTGTAGGTTGTCTTTTAGTTTTGTTGACTGTATCCTTTGCTGTGCAAAAGCTTCTTATCTTGATGAAGTTCCAATAGTTCATTTTTGCTTTTGTTTCTTTTGCCTTTGTGGATGTATCTTGCAAGAAGTTACTGTGGCCAAGTTCAAAAAGGGTGTTGCCTGTGTTCTCCTCAAGGATTTTGATGGAATCTTGTCTCACATTTAAATCTCTCATCCATTTTGAGTTTATCTTTGTGTATGGTGAAAGAGAGTGGTCCAGTTTCATTCTTCTGCATGTGGATGTCCAATTTTCCCAGCACCATTTATTGAAGAGACTGTCTTTCTTCCAATGGATAGTCTTTCCTCCTTTATCGAATATTAGATGACCATACATTTCAGGGTCCACTTCTGGGTTCTCTATTCTGTTCCATTGATCTATGTGTCTGTTTTTGTGCCAGTACCACACTGTCTTGATGACCACAGCTTTGTAGTACAACCTGAAATCTGGCATTGTGATGCCCCCAGCTATGGTTTTCTTTTTTAATATTCCCCTGGCTATTCGGGGTCTTTTCTGATTCCACACAAATCTTAAAATAATTTGTTCTAACTCTCTGAAGAAAGTCCATGGTATTTTGATAGGGATTGCATTAAACGTGTAAATTGCCCTGGGTAACATTGACATTTTTACAATATTAATTCTGCCAATCCATGGGCATGGAATATTTTTCCATCTCTTTGTGTCTTCCTCAATTTCTTTCAGAAGTGTTCTATAGTTTTTAGGGTATAGATCTTTTACCTCTTTGGTTAGGTTTATTCCCAGGTATCTTATGCTTTGGGGTGCAATTGTAAATGGGATTGACTCCTTAATTTCTCTTTCTTCAGTCTCATTTTTAGTGTATAGAAATGCTATTGATTTCTGGGCATTGATTTTGTATCCTGCCACGCGACCAAATTGCTGTATGAGTTCTAGCAATCTTGGGGTGGAGGCTTTTGGGTTTTCTATGTAGAGTTTCATGTCATCGGCGAAGAGGGAGAGTTTGACTTCTTCTTTGCCAATTTGAATGCCTTTAATGTCTTTTTGTTGTCTGATTCCTGAGGCGAGGACTTCCAGTACTATGTTGAATAGCAGTGGTGAGAGTGGACATCCCCGTCTTGTTCCTGATCTTAGGGGAAAGGCTCCCAGTGCTTCCCCATTGAGAATGATATTTGCTGTGGGTTTTTCGTAGATGGCTTTTAAGATGTCAAGGAAAGTTCCCTCTATCCCAACACTCTGAAGTCTTTTGATCAGGAATGGATGCTGTATTTTGTCAAATGCTTTCTCTGCATCTAATGAGAGGATCATATGGTTCTTGGTTTTTCTCTTGCTGATATGATGAATCACATTGATGGTTTTACCAGTGTTGAACCAGCCTTGTGTCCCAGGGATAAATCCTACTTGGTCATGGTGAATAATTTTCTTAATGTATTGTTGGATCCTATTGGCTAGTATCTTGTTGAGAATTTTTGCATCCATGTTCATCAGGGATATTGGTCTGTAATTCTCCTTTTTGGTGGGGTCTTTGTTTTTTGTTATTAAGGTGATGCTGGCCTCATAGAACGAATTTGGAAGTACTCCATCTCTTTCTATCTTTCCAAATAGCTTTAGTAGAATAGGTATGATTTCTTCTTTAAAAGTTTGATAGAATTCCCCTGGGAAGCCATCTGGCCCTGGACTTTTGTGTCTTGGGAGGTTATTGATGACTGCTTCAATTACCTCCCTGGTTATTGGCCTGTTCAGGTTTTCTATTTCTTCCTGTTCCAGTTTTCGTAGTTTCTGGCTTTCCAGGAATGCGTCCATTTCTTCTAGATTGCCTAATTTATTGGCGTAGAGCTGTTCATAATAAGTTTTTAAAATCGTTTGTATTTCCTTGGTGTTGGTAGTGATCTCTCCTTTCTCATTCATGATTTTATTAATTTGGGTCTTCTCTCTCTTCTTTTTAATAAGGTTGGCTACTGGTTTATCTATCTTATTAATTCTTTCAAATAACCAACTCCTGGTTCTGTTGAACTGTTCCACAGTTCTTTTGGTCTCGATTTCATTTAGTTCTGCTCGAATTTTAATTAACTGTCTTCTTCTGCTGGGGGTGGGGTCTATTGTTGCTTTTTCTCTAGTTCCTTTATGTGTAAGGTGAGCTTTTGAATTTGAGTTCTTTCCAGTTTTTGAATGGATGCTTGATGCGATGTATTTCCCCCTCAGGACTGCTTTTGCTGCATCCCAAAGATTTTGAACGGTTGTATCCTCATTCTCATTAGTTTCCATGAATTTTTTTAATTCTTCCTTAATTTCCTGGTTGACCTTTTCATCTTTTAGCAGGATGGTCCTTAACCTCCACGTGTTTGTGGTCCTTCCAAACTTCTTGTTGTGATTAAGTTCTAATTTCAAGGCATTATGGTCTGAGAATATACAGGAAACTATCCCGATCTTTTGGTATCGGGTCAGACCCTATTTGTGACCCAGTATGTGGTCTATTCTGGAGAAAGTTCCATGTGCACTTGAGAAGAATGTGTATTCTTAACCTCCACGTGTGGTCCTTAACCTCCACGTGTTTGTGGTCCTTCCAAATTTCTTGTGATTAAGTTCTAATTTCAAGGCATTATGGTCTGAGAATATACAGGGGACTATCCCGATCTTTTGGTATCGGTTCAGACCCGATTTGTGACCCAGTATGTGGTCTATTCTGGAGAAAGTTCCATGTGCACTTGAGAAGAATGTGTATTCAGTTGAGTTTGGATGTAAAGTTCTGTAGATATCTGTGAAATCCATCTGGTCCAGTGTATCATTTAAAGCTCTCGTTTCTTTGGAGATGTTGTGCTTAGAAGACCTATCGAGGGTAGAAAGAGCTAGATTGAAGTCACCAAGTATAAGTGTATTATTATCAAAGTATTTCTTCAGTTTGGTTATTAATTGGTTTAAATATTTGGCAGCTCCCACATTCGGGGCATATATATTGAGGATTGTTAAGTCCCCTTGTTGGATAGATCCTTTGAGTATGAGATAGTGTCCCTCTTCATCTCTCACTATAGTCTTCGGGGTAAATTTTAATTTATCTGATATAAGGATGGCTACCCCTGCTTTCTTTTGAGGACCATTTGGATGGTAAATGGTTCTCCAACCTTTTATTTTCAGGTTGTAGGTGTCCTTCTGTCTAAAATGAGTCTCTTGTAGACAGCAAATAGATGGGTCCTGCTTTTTTATCCAGTCTGAAACCCTGCGCCTTTTGATGGGGTCATTAAGCCTGTTCACGTTCAGAGTTACTATTGACAGATAGGAGTTTAGTGTCATCATGATATCTATTCAGTCCTTGTTTTTGTGGATTGTTCCACTGAACTTCTTCTTAAAGGGGAGTTTTAAGAGTCCTCCTTAAAATTTCTTGCAGAGCTAGTTTGGAGGTCACATATTCTTTCAGTTCCTGACTGTCTTGGAAGCTCTTTATCTCTCCTTCCATTTTGAAAGAGAGCCTTGCTGGATAAAGTATTCTTGGTTGCATGTTCTTCTCATTTAGGACCCTGAATATATCCTGCCAGCCCTTTCTGGCCTGCCAGGTCTCTGTGGAGAGGTCTGCTGTTACCCTAATATTCCTCCCCATAAAAGTCAGGGACTTTTTTTCTCTTGCTGCTTTAAGGATCTTCTCCTTATCTTTGGAATTTGCAAGCTTCACTATTAAATGTCAAGGTGTTGAACGGTTTTTATTGATTTTAGGGGGGATCTCTCTATTTCCTGGATCTGAATGCCTGTTTCCCTTCCCAGATTAGGAAAGTTTTCAGCTAGGATTTGTTCAAATACATACTCTGGCCCTCTGGCCCTTTCGGCGCCCTCGGGAACCCCAATTAAACGTAGGTTTTTCTTCCTCAGGCTGTCATTTATTTCCCTTAATCTATCCTCATGGTCTTTTAATTGTCTGTCTGTTTTTTCCTCAGTTTCCCTCCTTGCCATCAACTTGTTTTCTATGTCACTCACTCGGTCTTCCACCTTGTTAAGCCTCGTCGTTAGGACTTCTAGCTTGGATTGCATCTCATTTAATTGATTTTTAATTTCTGCCTGATTGGATCTAAATTCTGCAGTCATGAAGTCTCTTGAGTCCTTTATGGTTCTTTCTAGAGCCGCCATTAGCTGTATAATAGTGCTTCTGAATTGGCTTTCTGACATTGAATTGTAATCCAGATTTTGTAACTCTGTGGGAGAGAGTACTGTTTCTGATTCTTTTTTTTGAGGTGAGATTTTCCTTCTAGTCATTTTGCTCAGTGCAGAGTGGCCAAATCAATTTGTATTGGGAAAAGGAGAAAAAGAGAGAGAAGGAAAGAAAAGAGAAAAAGAAAAAAGAGAAAAATAAAAAAAGGGAAAAAAGAGAAGAAAAAGCGAAAGAAAAAGAAAGAAAGGAGAAAAAAAGGGGGGTGGGGTGGGGAAGCAATCAGAAATCAAAAAGAAAGAAAGAAAAAAAACCACAAAACAGAACAAGAAAAAACAAAACAAAACAAAACCACGTGGGAGTATCTTCTGATTCTGTACACTTTAAGTCCCTTGACTTCCTCTGGAACTGGTCTGTCTTGTTGGACCCTAGCTCACGGGTGCCAACGTGTCCCGGTGGACGCCCCAGAGACTCAGACCCCAGACAGGCAGATGCAACAAGCAAGAGGGTTTATTGAACATTTGCGCAAACGGGCTCTCCGCCTCAGAGGTGGCAGAGCCCCGATTAGCAATTACAGGCATCTTTTAAAGGCAAAAAACCGCGGGAGTAGCATAGCATTCGGGTTATGACATGATTGATTTCTTTGAAGGTCAACACGACCATGTTCAGGGACTTTTCCAGTCAGGGCGAGCGGGGGGATAGTTTTCTTATCTCGGAAAAACAGAATGTTTTTGTTGCTTGAATTCATGGGAGGCGCCTGGATGGGCTGCCTCTGGGTTAGGCCTGGTCCCACTCACGGGGGCGGGGGTGTGGGGTTTCTTCATTCCCTCCTCTTTGTTTGGACTGATTTTAACCTCAAAATCTTAGGGAACTTTTATTTATTTATTTATTTATTTATTTTCAGTTTGAAGGGCCCGATATTGTTGAGTTAGCACCAGAGCTTGGGTAATGGACAATCTTTCTTGGATGAACTGGAGCAGCCGGGTGAGGATGCAGGGGCCGAAAGTTAGCAGCAGGAGCAGGATAACTAGAGGGCCCATAATGGTAGAGATTAGGGTGGTCATGCAGGGAGACTGGTTAAACCAGCCTTCAAGTCAACCCTGCTGGGCCTCCCAGTCCCTTTGTCTTTTATTTAGCCTATCTCTGAGTTTGGCCATGGAGTCCCTGATGACTCCAGAGTGGTCTGCATAGAAACAGCATTCTTTTCCTAGAGCCGCACACAGTCCTCCCTTTTTCAGGAATAGTAAATCCAAGCCTCTCCTGTTTTGAAGTACTACTTCTGAAAGTGAGGTGAGGGATTGTTTTAACTTAGAAACGGACTGCTCTAGTGTCCGTAGATCTTTATCTATAGCTGCCTGGAGTTCTAAATAACGTCGTGAGCCCTGGATCAGAGCAGATGGGCCAGTACCCACCCCAGTTGCGATCCCTAGTCCCAGCATAACGGCTAGGGTTAGGGAGACAGGCTCGCGCTGAAAACGGGTGGGATGTCTGTCATATTGATTTTTTAGAGTTTCAGCAGGGTGATACAATACCCTGGGCATAATCTGCACCGTAACACAGAAGTCCTCAGAGTCATTTAGGACCTGAGCAGATACACAGGGGGTGAGGCCTTTGTTGCATGCCCACCAGGTTCCCGGCTGGGGCACCAGGTAAGAGTCAGTCCCTAAAATCGGGGTGGTAGTATTGCAGAGTTCCTGGTAACCCGAGTGAGTATAGTTAGCCTTGACAGTGATGTAATCCCAGGAGGAGGAGGGCCTCCCGTCCTGTGTTTCCCGTAGTCTCGCACCCCCAATTTTTACAATGGCAGTGTTCCCCCCCCCCCTCCACAGGTGGGATTTAGCCTGCGATCTCTGTGGTACTCGGGACAGACATAGAAGGGGAGGGTGCGTAACATGGCCCTCCTTAGGCATCCCACATCCTCCCCAGGGGTCTAATCTTTTTCGTCTGGGGGGCTTTCTCGGTTGGGGGCTTTAGAGGTGTCGGAATACCCCTCTAGGCCCCATGGGCTGGGGGCCCCTATGGTTAATTTACATAAGTCAGGATATAGGTTGGGCCACCAGGTTCCCATGGGAGTAGTTTTTGTTATTGACCTGACCTTGTCCCCCCCAGACGTTAATACCTGCCAGGTTAACTTTTTGGGGGCATGACGGTTACCTTTGGTGGGGGTGAAAAGCGCTAGGAGAGGTAGGAATATAACAATTGTCATTGAACAATTTTTGAAAGTCTTATCTTGAACGGGTTTCGGGTGCGGTGGAGCTTCTATTGGAGTGGCTCGTCCGGTCCGTCCTGGCTGGCGTCAGCGGTGCTCGTTGATGGGGCGCGCTTGACGTGTGAGGCGTGGACCCAAGCAGCAATGCCGTCTACCTTTAAGGCGGTTGGGGTGGTTAGTAGTACGGTGCATGGGCCCTTCCAGCGGGACTCAAGGGTCCTGGACTGATGTCTCCTGACGTGGACGGAGTCACCGATCTGGAACGGGTGTGGGTCGGTTGCATCTCCGGGGCGGTAGACAGCTGCCAAGGGTCTCCAGATCTGGTGCTGGATAATCTGGAGCACCTTTAGCCTGTCCTGTAAACCGGGAGTATTAGCAAGAGAGTCAATAGCAGAATCTAGTAAGTCCAACACTGGTGGGGGACCTCCATAGAGAATCTCGTAAGGAGTTAGTCCATGGCGCGTGGGAGTGTTCCGGACTCGGAACAGGACCAAGGGGAGGAGTTGGACCCAGTCTCTAGTGCCAGTCTCCAATGTCAATTTGGTTAGGGCCTCTTTAATTGTTCTATTCATTCTTTCTACCTGTCCTGAGCTCTGGGGTCTGTATGCACAATGTAATTTCCAATTTATCCCCAGTAATCTGGCCACCAACTGACTTACCTGGGAGACGAAGGCAGGGCCGTTGTCCGACCCTATTACCTTGGGCAGTCCAAACCGGGGGAAAATTTCTTCTAGGATTTTCTTGACAACCACCTGGGCAGTTTCTCGTCTGGTGGGGGATGCTTCTGTCCATCCTCCTGTGGGCCTAGTGCAGCGGCTCGTGCTGTTTCATCAGCCATCCTGTTCCCCTCTGCTACTGGGTTGTTGCCGTGCTGATGCCCAGGACAGTGAATTATACTCAATTTTCTGCTGTCAGTATAAATGTTGACCTTTTTGTCCTTAGCCTTTTTAGGGCCTGAGTTAGGGCTATAAGCTCCGCCCTTTGAGCTGAAGTCCCAGGCTTTAGGGCACTGGCCTAGATGACAGTTTTTTTTTGTTTGTTTGTTTTTTAATTTACCACGGCCACCCTGGCTTTACATTCACCATTTTGTAGAAAGTTACTCCCATCTGTGTATCAGGTTGCTTCAGCATCTGGCAAAGGCTGGTCCATCAAGTCCCCTCTGGTGCCATGGACCTCGGCTAGGATCTGGTGGCAATCATGCATTATCAGGGAGGGGGACTCAGTTTCTGGAAGCAAGGTGGCCAGGTTTAGGGATGTAGCCGTTCCAAACCACATCCGCTTGGAATTCAGTAACATGGCCTGATAATGGGTGACCCGAGCGTTTGAGAGCCATCGATCAGGGGGCTGGTGGATGACTGTCTCTATGGCGTGGGGGGGAGCCACCACAGTGAGGGGTTGGCCGAAGGCCAACTTATCTGAGTCTTTTACCAGGACTGCCACAGCCGCTATTATTCGGGGACATGGGGGCCATCCTGCAGCCACGCTGTCTAATTTTTTGAAAAGTATGCCACAGGCCTTTTTCAGGGTCCCAGTTTCTGAGTTAGGACCCCTTTGGCTATTCCTCGGCGTTCATCAGCATATAGCACAAATGGCTTGGTTACATCTGGAAGGCTCAGGGCAGGGGCGGTCAATAAGGCCCTTTTTATTTCGTCAAAAGCCAATTGTTGCTCCTTTCCCCAGTGGTAGGGGGTGTTGGATTTTGTGAGAGGATATACGGGAGCCGCCAGCTCTGCAAACCCGGGTATCCAGAGGCGGCAGAACCCGGCACTGCCAAGAAACTCTCGTAGCCCTCTGGCGTCAGTGAGTGCAGGGATCAGGGCTACAGCCTTTTTGCGGCCCTCTGTCAGCCACCTCTGGCCTCCTTCCAGGAGATATCCCAGATAGGTCACTTGTCTCTGGCCTATTTGGGCCTTTTTGGCAGAGGCCCTATACCCCAGTCCTCCCAGTCTCTCGAGCAGGGCCCCCGTACCTTTTACACAATCCTGTTCTGTCTTAGCCGCTAGGAGCAAATCATCCACGTACTGCAGGAGGATGAGGTCCGGATGGCCAACTCGGAAGTCTGCCAAGTCCTGATGCAAGGCTTCGTGGAACAAGGTGGGGGAGTTTTTGAATCCCTGTGGCAGCCTTGTCCAAGTGAGTTGTCCTGAGAATCCCGTCTCAGGATCTTTCCATTCAAAAGCAAAAATAGGCTGGCTTTGAGAGCTTAATCTTATGCAAAAGAATGCATCTTTTAGATCTAAAACGTATACCAGACGTGGCTCGGGGGCAAGGTGCTGAGTAAGTTGTAGGGATTCGGCACCGTGGAGTGTATGTCCTCTGCCCTTCGGTTAACTTCCCGTAAATCTTGTACCAGCCGGTAATCTCCTGTGCCGGGTTTTTTTTTTTTTTTTTTACGGGCAACAGAGGAGTGTTCCAGGGCGACTGACAAGGTATTAAGATGCCCAATTGTAATAGTCTCTGTATATGTGGCCGAATGCCCTCTTTGGCCTCTTTGCTCATTGAATATTGCCGGATCGATATAGGGGTGGCCGAGGATTTTAGGTTTATAATTATGCATGGCTGGTTAACAGCTAGTCCCATTCCGGTCGTTTCCACCCAGGCCTGAGGGTAGTGAGCCATTCAGAATTTAGGGGCTGCACGGACAGTGGAGAGTCCTCGTGCAGCCGATGTTTATCCTTTAGGCACAAGGTCAATACCTGGAGGGGCTGCCCTTCTGCACCAGTAATGGTGGCCCCTTTCTGATGAAAATAGATCTGGGCCCCTACTTTTGAAAGAAGGTCTCTGCCTAGGAGGGGGTAGGGGCAGTCTGGGACCAGTAGGAAGGAATGTGTTACTTGCCCAGTGCTCAGGTGGACCTTCCGTTCGGTTGTCCATCGATATAACTTGCCTCCAGTTGCTCCCTGAACCCAAGACGTTTTAGAGCTCAAGGGTCCTTTTGCCTCAGTTAAAACTGAATGTTGAGCTCTCGTATCAACCAAGAAGGTCACTGGCTGACCCCTCACTTTAAGGGTTATCCGAGGCTCGGGGGGGGGGCTCCTGGCCCTGACACCCCTAATCTTTATCTTTTAGGGACAGAAAGGCAATGGGCTTCTTCTTAGGTCCCTGCATTTGGCCCTTCTTTGGACAATCTTTAACCCAATGTCCTTTTTCCTTGCGGTAGGCACACTGGTCTCGTTCAACCCGTGGTTTTCTTTTGTCTCCCAGGTCCTTACTCTGTCCTGACTTACTCTGCCCTGAGCCCTGTACTATGGTGGCCAGTATCCCAGTCAGTTCTTTATTGCTTTTTTTTTTTATTTCTTTTTAAGTCCTGTAAAGTGTATCCCTGAAGTCCCTCCTACCGTTGTAACTTATTACAAATACCCGAGGCCAATTGTCCGATGAAGGACATGATTACATCTGGTTGCCGATCTTTGGCCAAGGGGCCAAAGGGGGTGTACATACGGTAGCCTTCCATTAATCTTTCCAGAAAACCTGCCGGCGTCTTACCTTTCCCCTGCACTCTAGCACGTACCTTTGCCAAATTGGTGGGGCATCGCCCTGCCCCTTTGAGACCCGCTAGGAGTACCTGGCGATAGAGACGGAGCCGCTCCCTACCAGCAGCAGTGTCGCAGTCCCAGGTCGGGCAAACCAAGGGGAAAACATCCTCAATTTCATCAGGCAGCTGGGTTGGCCTCCCATCCGCCCCCGGGACGCTTTTCCATGCTTCTAGGTGGACGCGCTGTCTCCTCCGTGGTGAGGAGAGTCTGCAGGAGCTGTTGGCAGGCATCCCAGGTCGGCTGGTGGCTCAACAGAATTGACTCAATTAACCCGGTTAGCGCCTGGGGGTCTCGGGAGAAAGTGGGGTTATGAGTTTTCCAATTGTAAAGGTCAGAGGCAGAGAACGGCCAGGATTGCATCTGGCCGCCTACTGATCGGAGGGGAAGTGCCTGGGAGGTCCAGACGTCTTCCGACTCCCCCTCGTGCTCTCGTGGAAAGCCGAGGCAACTGGAGAGCGGGGGTGAAGCGAGGGGTCGCCTCTTTACCCCAGTAGAGTCGGGGGACGGAGCTGAGGGAGCGGAGGGAGAGGTAGGGCGGGGAATAAGGGGAGTGATGCAGGGAGGGGGTCGGGGGTCTCGGCCCGGTCCCCCCTGAGAAGGGGTGAAGCATTTTATCCAGGGGGGTGGGTTTTTAGCAAGATCCTCCCAAACTATGATGTACGGCACCTGATTGAGGTGCCCATTGGGTCCTGGCTGAAAGACCAGGGCCTTCACCTGCAAGATAACACCAATATTAAAAGTTCCGTTCCTGGGCCACCCGACGTTGAGAGTCGGCCACTCTGAGGAGCAGAAGGTGACCCATTTTCGTCTTCTGACTTCGACCGAAAGGTTGTGTGCCTAGCCGGTGACTTCTTTCCAGTGATCTAGAGTGAGGCTTAAAGGGGTGGTTACAGTCCGTCCCATGGGTGTAGAAAAGAGGTGAGCGGGAAGGAAGAGGACAGAGAGAAAGACACAGAACAGACATACGCACACAGATGACAGGACCGGCGCGGCGGATTCAGATGGGAGCGGTCTCAAACAATGACCCTCCCTGAAGAGGAGGGAGTGCCGGGCTCCCTCCCTCTTCCAGACCACTCCGGAGTCAGACTCCAGAGCGGGACCAGAAAGACACAGAACAAACAGACACACACGAATGACAGGACTGGCACGGCAGATTCAGATGGGAGCGGTCACGAACAACGACCGTCCCCGAAGAGGAGGGAGTGCCGGGGCTCCGTTCCTCTTCCAGACCACTCCGGAGTCTGACTCCGGAGGGGGACCAGGGGTCTCAGGGCACGTCTGCCTCCCCCGCTGATCCAAATACAGAGTACAGCGTCCTGCAGGCACAATACAGACCCGGCACAATACAGACCCGGCCAGTCAGACAAACGGACGAGACAAATATGACATTTAGCGAGCTCGGTCTTACCTCCTACCTGTTTTAGGATTGAGCCTGGGGGGCGTCTCGGATCCCGGACGAGCCCCCAAATGTTGGACCCTGGCTCACGGGTGCCAACGTGTCCCGGTGGACGCCCCAGAGACTCAGACCCCAGCCAGGCAGATGCAACAAGCAAGAGGGTTTATTGGACGTTTGTGCAAACGGGCTCTCCGCCTCAGAGGTGGCAGAGCCCCGATTAGCAATTACAGGCATCTTTTAAAGGCAAAAAACCGCGGGAGTAGCATAGCATTCGGGTTATGACATGATTGATTTCTTTGAAGGTCAACACGACCATGTTCAGGGACTTTTCCAGTCAGGGCGAGGGGGGCGGGGATAGTTTTCTTATCTCGGAAAAACAGAATGTTTTTGTTGCTTGAATTCATGGGAGGCGCCTGGATGGGCTGCCTCTGGGTTAGGCCTGGTCCCACTCACGGGGGCGGGGGTGTGGAGTTTCTTCAGTCTAGCTGGTCTTCTGGGGGAGGGGCCTGCTGTGATTTCCAGGTGTTAGCACTTGGGGGAGCTGCTCTGCCCCTGCCTGGTGCGGGGCTCAGTGGGGATTGTTTACCCCGTGAGGCCCCCAGGATGAACAGCCACAGTAGCTATGGCAGCTCTGGAAACCTGGATTCAGCCCCCCGCAGTAACTCCGGGGCTCTCCGTCTGCAGGGCCTGGAGGCTCCGGGGCGGGGCCGCTGATCTGCTCAGCTGGGGCAGGAGCGTCCTTGCTGTCCTGGGCCCTCCCGGCCTCTGCCTGTCCCGGGAGGAGGCCGGATCCTGGGCTGTGTCCCGGCGCCCTGTGCTCCGGGGCCTGCACTGTTGGATTCGCGCTCCCGCCCGGCAGCCCCCTCCGCGGAGCCGCCGCCCGAGCCCCTACGAGGTGCTCCCGGAGCCGCGCAGCCCCCTCCGCGTGGAGCTTCTTCCTCCGCCCGAGCCGCCGCCGCTGAGCTGCTCCCGGAGCCCCGCAGCCCCCTCCGCGGAGCCGCCGCCCGAGCCCCTCCGAGCTGCTCCGGGTCCCGCCGTGCGCGCTGCAGCCCTTAGGGAGCTCGGCGCACTCTCCCGGGGCACAGGTGTCTGTTATCGTCCCAGGGAGCCCGAGGGCATCCTCACCCTCCTGGGTTCTGCTCCACCTCCCTGCGGGCCCCTTTCCGCCCGGGAAGGTTGGTGCAGCTCCTGCTCCTCCGGGACGGGGCTCTCCTGTCCTGGGGACACGCCCCGGCCTCAGCCCGGCTCCTCGCGGGCCCCTCCCCCTTGGAGGCCTTTTGTTTCTATTCTCTATTTCTATTCTCTTTATTTCTTTTTCCCCGTCTTCCTACCTTGATAGAAGCACGAACTCTTCTCACTGTAGCATTCCAGCTGGTCTCTCTTTAAATCTCAGGCCGAATTTGTAGATTTTCAGGATGATTTGAAGGTTATCTAGGTAATTTGTTGGGGACAGGTGATTTGGGGACCCTACTCTTCCGCCATCTTGCCCCTCCTCCTCTCTGAACTTCCTTTTGCTCCTCTGAAAAGTGCTGTGGTAAGAGGATGAACCTCATTGGGCTACTGTGGAAATCCTGAGAGAAAACATGGCATAGACTTATCTGGTGCCTGGCTCTGTAGAAAGGGCTGCCGGGCATCTTCATTTGTAGCAGTTTTCTCTCCACAGCAAAGAAGGTCTCCACATCAACCCTCATGGGCCTGTGGCACTTATGGTTTTACAGAAGCACATGCAAAGCAGGCAGTTTTCCTGTATGTAAAGTACTTCTGAGATTCCATCTAACTGGTCCTGATACTCTGTCCACATAAGTAAGAGGTCCTGATAATCTGTCCTAAGAGTAGAGGTCACTGGGGGAAGGCAGAGCAGCTCAAGTTCCACTCAGTATATGGAAAGTGCTGGTTGGGATTCCTTCATCCAATAATACATATTAAGCACCTAGTATTGCAGACACATTTCTATTCACTGAGATAATTGAAGGAATAAAGAAGGTAGTGTCTCGGTCCCAAGACTAATCAGTGTCAGACTATCACTCTGCATGTTGTAGCCACACATGTCCATAGTTTTTTAGATGTGACATCTTCATGGCTGCCTCAAGGAATGAATGGATCACCCATATCTGGACCATTATCATGGATGATAAGATCAAGTAAGGGCACTGAGTGGCTCAATCAGGTAGGCCTCTGTCATCAGGTCAGGTCGTTATCCCAGGATCCTGTGTTTGAGCCCTCCATTGGGCTCCCTGCTCAGTGGGGAGCATGCTCACCATGCTTATTTGCTCACTCGCTTTCTTACTCTAATAAATCTCCTTAAACATTTTTGGGAAAGATCAAGTAAAACTTTGATTGATCTTTGGATTCAGACAGAGAACCTTAATTTCTCCACAGAGCACGTTGGGAGACTAAGGGTTTGTGGCTGTGGAGTGACTCTCAGAGCCAAGGATCTCATAGGTCTCTTGATTTCCATTGGGAGGGTTTCATTTTTGGGGCTTCCTGTGAAGAGGGAAATGAGTCAAAGGGAGCTGTAGATAGGGTCCCAAGCCCTCTGGGAAGCAGAGCACAGTCTGGGCTGATTCGGTGCCTCAAACATCCATCCCTTCAACTGTCCCATCTTGTTCTTCCTGCACCTCTCTATACCACCTCTTCTGACCTCCACAATTGGGGCCAAGAACAGAGCTTTGGTGAGCAGACCACTCACCAATCTGCCACAAACCTAAGCCCTGATACTGCTGTGCATGAAGGATGGAGTAGACGAGGCCCTTGGCCATTGAGAAAACAGGCTAAGTAGAAAAACCAGACTCACACAGGTTTTCTGGATGACCAGATTGTCCACTGCAAGGACAGCGACAGGGGGGTTGGAAGTCATGCTGGGGACATTCTCTGTGACCCACACAGAAAGAACGGTGCTATCGAAGTACCATGTGGCATGAAAGGCCATGGTCAGATGCTGCTCCACATATGACTCTCCCCAGCACCCTCTCTCCCATCTTGGGTACCTGGCCTGACCAGAAACCGCAGGACACCTGGAAGTCCCTGCACTGTGCCTGTTTCAAAGTAAAGGGGGCCTGGGTGCAGGCAAATTTGCATGACTGGGACCTGAATTGCCATGTCCCCATTACCGTGATGCCACGGGAACTTCTGCAGCTCACTGAGGCAGACACAGAGTCAGAGAGTAAGCGGGATTGCAAGCTGGGAAGACTATCTGCGATGCAGCTCTGGGACTGGGGGTTTCTCTATTGGCCATGGAATCTGCCCTGTTTTTGGAAGGGCATGGGGCAAGTCAGTCTTGTGGACAAACATTTCTCTTTATCCGGTCCCAGTGCCAGATCCACAGCTCCTTCCAGCATCTCCTCCATCAGCTGTTCCAGATCTGGAACAAGAGCTCATGTCTTCTTCTGCATGTGTACCAGGTCATGAGCTGCAGTCAGTTCGACCACCAGCTTTCCTGGGAATTGTAGCTCCTTCCCTAAACATAGAGACAGAGCCACCTCCAGCCCCAGAGGCGATCTGCTACTGGTGCATAACCCCCGAGCACCAGCTGCATGAGGAGGAGCCCGGTCTCATGGACTTCCCTCCCAAGCTGGTGGCAGAGCAACTGACATCTGCAGATATGGTGGGCAGCTGGGCTCCCAGGACGGGGCCGGGGCAGGCTTTCTTTCTGCTGTCATCTGCCCCAGACCTGCCCTTCCCTGATGTGGGCTTGTATGGTCAGGGTCCAAATCTCAGCTCCATCACTTACGAACCACATCAACATGTCCAGTTCCTCAAACCCTTGCTTTCACTGTCCAGCTGCAGACTTTGGAGACAGACCCTGGCAAGGACTGATGTAGAGTTCCTGTGTCAATTAAATGAGCCAGAACTGATAGGTGAATGGGCAGGCCCTGGTCCTTGGGTGGGGGAGGGCAACTCACTGTGTGCCACCAAGCCCACAGCTCACCCACGCATTTGCCTTGGAGGCCAAGCACCCTACATTTATTAGGCATCTAACGTGTGAAGTACAGGGCAGGGAGACAAACCTGTGGTTGTACCTCTTTCTGTGAGAATGTGCTGCTAAAAGGGGAGTAGGACCAGATGCATGAACACTGGGAGGGGAAGATGCCCCTCTGAGGAGCCTCCTTGAACTGCCACCTGTAACTTGAAGTTAGTGAGGATGATCAGGGTACAAATGCCCTCCTTCCTCTGCTCCCCCCCCCCCCCAGCAGTATCTGCTCCTCGTTCATCCTGTACTGGGCTCCCTCAGGGAAGAGGAATGGAGTACAATCCAGGGACTCTAACTGGGTTCAGGCCACTTTCTGCGCTTGCTGAGCCCCAGCTCTGACATGGGACCCCTACATAGGACATGAGTCTTGCATGTGAAATGGCTGTGTGAGCGAGTGTCCCCCTATTCTTTAGGATCTGTTCAAGAAGGTGCTGCCCCAACAGTGCCTGGGCTCCATTTGGTCCAAGCGAAATGAACCTGGAAATGAGCACCTAGCATGCATAGTCCGTGCCACCATCACCCAATTCAACAACATGGCCACCTGCGTCATCACCACCTTCCTTGGCAACCCACGCATGACTGCCCAGGACAGGCCATGGTGGTGGAACACTGGATCAAGGTGGCCAAGGTAAGCCTACAGGAGGCCCAGCTGACTTGCTCTCCTGAGCTTCGGGAACTGCTCTTCCCTTGATCAGTTCTCAAGGTTGAAGTCTCTGGTCTGAGTTCTTCTTTCCAGGGGCAGGCTGACCTTTCCTTGCATGGCCCAATGTTGGGATGCTCAGTTCCTACATGACTCTTTCCTTGGAGTGAAGGAAAATGCCCCCTCTCCCCAGCAGTGCTCCTTGCTGGGTCTTCCACGTGCCCTTCTGTAGGTCTCTAGACATCTGTCTCATCCAGGAGAGGAGACTGACACTGAAGAATAGTGCAGCTCTCCAGCTAACTGGGCTCCTGATATCCACCTGACAGCTCATTTTCTTCCGTCCCCAAGCCTGTCAAATCTTGCATAACTACTCTTCCACGCATGCCATCATTTCTGCTCTGCAGAGTGCCTCAATTCACCGCCTGAAGAACACATGGACCAAAGTTTCCAGGTGAGGGGTCCTCTCTCCAAAAGGACCATGAAGGATGAGGGATGTCCCATATGCCTGTCCTTTTCGCCCCTTCAGTCACCCTGGACTTCCTAGGAGGCAGCAAACCATGAAACAGGACGTGGGCGGGTAGGGGGCAAGTTATTTTCTCATCCTTCCTGGGGAATAGGCCACCATGCCTCCAAATGTCCCCATTTGGGGAGACTGGGCTGAGCTGAATTAAATGTTTTTGGATATGAACATTACAGCAACTAGAGTCTCTTCCCAATTGAAACCAAAACTGACCAAAGGAGAGCTGTTCAATTAATACGGGACTGGATGCACTGGATGACCCACAAGAGAGCTCCCTCCTGTGTCCTCCAATGAACTGAGTGCTCAGAGGAACCAAAGAAAAACCTGATCCAGCAGTTTGACTCCTTGGAGGTCTCAGACCATAGGGACTTGCACTCAACCCTACCATAGTATTCCAACATCCAACCTGCCTTCTTTCTCTCTATTCAGGAATAACATTTGAACATTTAAAGAAATGTGCACCAAAGACAATCCACAGAGCAGGAACCTGCTTATCAAGGTAGCATGGAAGGTGTTGGTATAGAAAGAGAAGAGGTGTGGGAGCAACAGTATCCTTTGTGAATGAATTAGGCACTGACCAGGACCATACCTTCAGGGAGTGAAGCCTCTGGCATGAACGTGGATGCAGCCTGGGGTGAAAATCCACAAGAGGTGGAAAAGCAGTTGCTGCTCAACCAGAATCCCTAGGCTGGACACACGAGCTCCCTGTCACCAGCTGGTCCAGATGGCGACCTCTACCAAACTTGAGAGCCCAGAAGACATGCCTCTCCTCAGTGAGGGGTTTGGATGGGATGAGGGCCACAACAATGATGATAGGAATAGGACACTGGGTCCTCAGGAGACCAAGGGAGGTAGCTGGAATTCTCACCTTTCCCAGTGAGGAACCAGGCTCAGGGAGGCCAGACTGCAAACTCAAAGTCACACAGGGAGTCAAAGTTGGAGCTGAGATTGTTCTAGAATCACTCATGGCAGGCTTAAGGATAACGTAGGATGCTACCCTCTGCCTTGGGTCAGATGTCCAGGGTCTGAGTCAAAGATGGTGGGGAGAAGCGGCCTGAGGTGATTATAATCTTAAGGAACTTGTCCTTAGCCCTGCAGGAACGGCCATCTAAACTTGGAACCCTGGGGATAAATGTTCAGAGAGCATGGAAGAGGGAGCAGCAGAAGAAGCTGAGCGTGCCCCAGATACATGGCCTCAAACCCAGAGGAGAGGGGGGTCTTCGCTGAAAGCTGGAAGCCCCCAAATCAAGACAGGTGGGGCCTTCCAACTCCAGCTCTGCCTCCTGTTGCCACAGCTTCTAAAACCCTTCTTTCGGGGATCCCTGGGTGGCGCAGCGGTTTAGCTCCTGCCTTTGGCCCAGGGCGCGATCCTGGAGACCCGGGATCGAATCCCACGTCAGGCTCCCAGTGCATGGAGCCTGCTTCCCCCTCTGCCTGTGTCTCTGCCTCTCTCTCTCTCTGTGTGACTATCATAAATAAATAAAAATTTTCAAAAAAGAAAGTCTAAAACCCTTCTTTCGAAGTGACCTGGAAGAGGGTCTACAAACCTGCATACAAATGTGTTTGTCGGTGGGCAGGGGCCCAGGGCCACATATACAATGATTTTTCTAAAGCATGCCCTTGAAATGATTAGGAAGACTCTGATGTTCTTGAAGGGTGAGGGAAGGGTCCTTGTCTGCACCATGTGGGAAGCAGGGGTGGGCCAGGAGGCTGAAATGTTTCCCGGGGAGGATCCCTGTGGACACGAGAGAGCAGGGACTCACTCCACCGCCAACCCCCTGACACAGGGTCAGGGTCGTCCCCTTCCTTGGCACCTTCCTCACTGACCTGCTCATGCTGGATGCTGCAATGGAGGAGTGCCTGGAGGAGCGTGAGCCTGAGGGCCGGGAAAGAGGGGCCGGAATCCTGATGTGTGGGAGCACAGAATCCCTGAACTGAGCCCTGAGCTCTCAGTCCTTGGCAAGATTTCCCCTCGTGATAGCCTCCCCGCTGCCCCTGTGAGCTAGAGTTACTTGCCCATGTCTGTGATGAGTAAAGGGAGGCTGCACTTAGTTCACTGGCCCTGAGATCAAATCTGCTGCCTGAATGCAAAGCATCACGAGGTTAGTCTGGGTTGACTTCAGCCTGTCCCTTTGAGATTGCCTGTGGGGGCAGAATAAAGTCAGGATCTCCAACTTGAGCGGGCACTTAAAGAGCCTAGCATCTCCTGCCCACCTGAGGCTTTGGCTTCCCCTTCCTGTGCTATAGGATGCCAGATGAGCAACCCCATGTCTTCCTTTCCCTGGCTCCCAGAGCCTGGCCTAGATTGCAGTCCTGTCATACGGGGAGTCATGGCCCCTAGTGTGCCTGGCCTTAGTGCAACATGAGAAGGGGTGAGTATTAGCAGCCAGTAATAACCGGAGTCCTCTCACTGACAGACTTTGGTTGTCTGCTTTCCAGGGCAGTGAGGAAACCACCAGAATAAGAATAAGGTGAGGCTCTCTATGACTTCCTGTAGGAAAGGGTAGGGCTGTGGCTGTCAGAGATGTCCCCAGGAGGATCATTCCTTGCTTCCATCCCTTCATTCTCACATTTTTGGGAACAGTTTCATAATAAGGAAAAAGTCCCATGCAGTTAGTGAGGAAAGAGGAATGGCCATCAAGGATAACTTGCCAGAGCAGGGGCAGTTTATACTCATCTCTGAGAACAAGTTGGGACGAATTTGTAGGATGGGTCCCATCCTTCTCTTTTGGCCCAGGAATACAGATTCATGACCGAGATTATGCTGCTCCAGGTGGCTGCAGATCATTACAACATAGAGCCCAAGCATCCATTTAGGGTCTGGTTCCAGTCTGGGAAGTGGCTCAGTGAAGAGGAGAGGTGAGGCCCATCAGGAGCTGAGTAAGGGTAGGGGTAGATTCCTCAGGTGGCCTCCAACCTTGCTGCTGGGGCACCAGGCTCCAGCTCCTTGGAAAATGTCAGGAAAAGCTCCTGAATTGAAGCTCCTGCTCAACTCACGTGTCACTCTGTCCTTAGCTACATCTTGTCCTGCTAGCTGGCGCCCCAAACCTAGCTCACAAACAGAAAGAACTGGCCACAGTCAACCTCAGGCCTGAGCTGGTGTCCAGGGGCAACAGTGGGCATGGGACCCGTCCGCTCAACAACAATTGCTTCCATCTCTTCACTTATTTGGAGGACCAATATTTCATCATCTTAAATAGTAAATGGTAGATTTCAATATTATAATATTAAAGCCTCTTTAGAGTCCAGGAGTAGTGTGGTTCTTTTGCTTCCTATAGTAATCTAAAAGACTTAAAGAGTCTCATATTCATTTTCTATTTTTCCCCCTAGATATTCTTTATTTATTCACGAGAGACACAGAGAGAGGCAGGCTCCCTGTGGGGAGCCTGTCATGGGACTCAAACACAGGGCTCCAGGATCATGATCTGAGACAAAGGCAGACGCTCAAACACTGAGCCACCCAGGTGACCCTCTTATGCTCATTTTAAACAGGAAATCTTACAGAGTCATCAGTTCCTGTATGTGGGAAAAAGTAGATCCAGCCTTCCTCCCTAGCTACTGAAGGGCATCCCCAAGCACTCCTTTCTCAGAGGACAGTGTAAGGAACTTGGGCAAACAGCAGAAACCCCCCTTAATAACTGCTGAGATTTAGAGGTTGGAGGTATTTCCACAAGAATAGCAACAACCACTGAATTGGGGGTCTTGAAGGGTACCACTTGCCAGAACTACCTCCTACCCCAGGACAGTGGCTCCCTTTGTACACTTTAAAGGAAGGAGGACTTTTTCTTGCCACTTTTTGTGATGTGGATTATTTTGGCTTGGGTTTTAGGGTTTGACATTCCCATTATTCAGAACGTGTAGTTGTCTAGTTCCACCTCTGGAATTGCATCAACACTAAAGTGGGGACAAACATGTAAAGAGACTATATCCTGCACATGGAAGGCATGAGGCCAGTGGAGGATAATTAGTGGATGAAATAAGGGCAGGCAGGACTTTCCATCCTCAGTCTCACTCCAAGGGTTCCAACTTCACCACTGACCAACACTGGAATCCTCCTGGGATCCTCGTCAGTGATCTCTGAATTCCTTTCCCTCTTGGTTTTCTTGAGGGGGAAAGATATTTGTGTACATTGAAGGTCACACCTGGGCCAGGTTCCATGAACATTTGTGCTGACTTCTGAGTTAGGATTTCCTGCCTTCCTGTAGTTTCTTTTTTTTTTTTTTTAAATTTTTTATTTATTTATGATAGTCACAGAGAGAGAGAGAGGCAGAGACACAGGCAGAGGGAGAAGCAGGCTCCATGCACCGGGAGCCTGATGTGGGATTCAATCCCGGGTCTCCAGGATCGCGCCCTGGGCCAAAGGCAGGCGCCAAACCGCTGCGCCACCCAGGGATCCCCTTCCTGTAGTTTCTAAGGCAGCTCTCTTGAAGGCAGAAATTCCCTGAAGGCTCCAGCTTCTTGGTTGGATGCATAGTAGCCATTCTTCCCTGGCTGGGACCTGATAGATCAGACATTGGTTGTCCCTTGCCAGAATAATGCTTTGGCCAGAGAAACCACCACACTCTCCTTGCTGGACATGATGACTTTTAGGTCTTTGTTGTTCTGATGTCTGTGGTTCCAGACATTCACCAGTTTACACACTCAGTCTCAGTGTACACACTTACACTGTCTTGTCTGAAATTGCTAAGTGAGCTTGACCCCTTAGGTCTTGTACTTCGGTTATATCATGGGGTACATGAACCTTTTCTGTCAGGAGCTTTGAAATATGACGAATGAGAGAGGAGGATTCAGGGGGTTCCATGAGGTGAATGCCACCAAGCTGATGATCTGAGTAATCAAATGGCAATAAATGTATTCTGATCAATAATTACTATGAATGGGGGAGGGGGCAAGATGGGGGAAGAGTAGGGTCCCCAAGTCACCTGTCCCCACCAAATTACCTAGATAACTTTTAAATCATCCTGAAAAACTATGAATTTGGCCTGAGATATAAAGAGAGAACAGCTGGAACGCCACAGTGAGAAGAGTTCATGCTTCTATGAAGGTAGGAAGACAGAAAAAAAGTAAAGAAATAAAAAAGCATCCAAGGGGGATGGGCCCCGTGAGGAGCCAGGCTGAGGCCACTCAGCGAGTGCCCCCAGGACAGGAAAGCCTTGACCCAGAGAAGCAGGAGCTTCACCAATCTTCCCGGACAGAAAGGCGCTTCCAGGGAGTTGGACCAGAATCCCAGGAGGGGCTGGGATACCCTCAGTCTCCCAGGGGCACTAACAGAGGGAGAGTGCAGCATGCACCAGCCAAGCTCCCTGAAGGGCTGCAGCTCAGGTAAGGTGGGGCCTGGGAGCAGCTTGGGCAGCAGCTCAGGGAGCCGCTCCAAGCGGAGGGGGCTGAGCAGCCCCAGGAGCGCGATTCCAGTAGCGCAGGCCCCAGAGCCCAGGACACTGGGGGACACAGCCCAGGATCTGGCGCTGCCCCCAGGACAGGCAGAAGCCAGGGGGACACAGGATAGCCAGGACGTTCCTGCCACTGGGCAGCCCCCGCCCCCGTAGCATCCATGACCTTGCGGACTGAGAGCTCCATACTTACTTCGGAAGCTGAATCCAGGGCTCCACTGTTGTTCCTCCTGGCGCCTCACAGGATAAACAACTCCCACTGAGCCATGCACCAGGCAGGGGGCTGAGCAGCTCCCCAGGTGCACACACCTGGGAATCAGCAAAGCAGGCCGCTCCCTCAGAAGACCAGCTAGATGGACAGGGAAAAAACAAGTTATTGACCAAGCAGCACTGGAAAGATCCAGGGGAAGTCAAGGAATTTACAGTATATAGAATCAGAGGATACTCCCCTTTGTTTTTTGTTTTCTGTTTGCTTCCCCCCCACCTTCTCTCTCTCTCTCTCTCTTTTTTCTTTTCTATTTTCTCTTCTATCTTTTTTCTCCTTTTCCCAATACAACTTGTTTTGGGCCACTCCGCACGGAGCAAAATGACTAGAAGGAAAAACTCACCTCAAAGGAAAGAAGCAGAAACAGTCCTCTCTCCCACAGAGTCACAAAATTTGGATTAGAATTCAATGTCAGAAAGCCAATTCAGAAGCACAATTATAAAGCTACTGGTGGCTCTACAAAAAAGCATAAAGGATTCAAGAGACTTCATGACTGCAGAATTTAGAACTAATCAGACAAAAATTAAAAATCAATTAAATGAGATGCAATCCAAACTAGAGGTCCTATTCATGAGGGTTAACAAGGTAGAAGAATGAGTGAGTGACATTGAAGACAAGTTGATGGCAAAGAGGGAAACTGAAGAAAAAAGAGATAAACAATTAAAAGATCATGAGGATAGATTAAGGGAAATAAATGAGAGCCTCATGAGGAAATATCTACGTTTAATTGGGTTTCCCAAGGGCGCTGAAAGGGAAAGAGGTCCAGAAACTGTATTTGAATAAATAATAGCTGAGAACGTTCCTAACTTGGGAAGGGAAATGGGCATTCAGATCCAGGAAATAGAGAGATACACTCCCGAAATCAATAAAAACTGTTCAACACCTTGACATTTAATAGTGAAGCTTGCAAATTCCAAAGATAAAGAAGATCCTTAAAGCAGCAAGAGACAAGAAATATCTAACCTTTATGGGGAGAAATATTAGATTAACAGCAGACCTCTCCACAGAGACTTGGCAGGCCAGAAAGGGCTGGCAGGATATATTCAGGGTCCTAAACGAGAAGAATATGCAGCCAAGAATACTTTATCCAGCAAGGCTCTCATTCAGAAAAGAAGGAGAGATAAAGAGCTTCCAAGATAGGCAACAAACTGAAAGAATATGTGACCACCAAGCCAGCTCTGCAAGAAATACTAAGGGGGATTGTGTAATAGAAAGAGGAAGTCCAAGAAAACAATCCACAAAAACCGTGACTGAATAGGTATTATGATGACACTAAATTCATATCCTTCAATAGTAACTCTTAATGTGAATGGGCTTAATACCACAATCAAAAGACGCAAGGTTTCAGACTGGATGAAAAAGCAAGACCCATCTATTTGCCGTTTACAAGAGACTCATTTTAGACATAAGGACACATAAAGCCTGAAAATAAAAGGTTGGAGGACCATTTACCATTCAAATGGTCCTTAAAAGAAAGCAGGGGTAGCCATCCTTATATCAGATAAACTAAAGTTTATCCCCAAGACTGTAGTGAGAGATAAAGAGGGACACTATATCATACTTAAAGTATCTATCCAACAAGATGACCTAACAATCATCAATATTTATGCCCCGAATGTGGGAGCTGCCAATTATATCAATTAATAACCAAAGTTAAGACATACTTAGATAATCATACACTTATACTTGGTGACTTGAACGTAGCGCTTTCTACAATAGATCTCTAAGCACAAGATCTCCAAAGAAACAAGAGCTTTAAACGATACACTGTACCACATGAATTTCACAGATATTTACAGAACTTTACATCCAAATGCAACTGAATACACATTCTTCTCAAGTGCACATGGAACCTTTTCCAGAATAGACCACATACTGGGTCACAAATCAGGTCTGAAGCGATACGAAAAGATTGGGATAGTCCCCTGCATATTTTCAGACCCTAATACTTTGAAATTAGAATTAAATCACAAGAAGAAGTTTGGAAGGATTTCATAAACATGGAGGTTAAGGACCATCCTACTAAAAGATGAAAGGGTCAACCAGGAACATAAGGAAGAATTAAAAAGATTCATGGAAACTAATGAGAATGAAGATACAACCATTCAAAATCTTTGGGATACAGCAAAAGCACACCTGAGGGGGAAATACATCGCATTACAAGCAGCCATCCAAACACTGGAAAGAACTCAAATACAAAAGCTAACCTTGCACCTAAAGGAGCTAGAGAAAAAACAGCAAATAGAGCAGAAAGAAGAGAGTTAATAAAGACTCGAGCAGGACTCAATGAAATCGAGACCAGAAGAACTGTGGAACAGATCAACAGAACCAGGAGTTGGTTCTTTGAAAGAATCAATAAGATAGATAAACCATTAGCCAGCCTTATTAAAAAGAAGAGAGAGAAGACTCAAATTAATAAAATCATAAATGATAAAGAAGAGACCACTACCAACCCCAAGGAAACACAAACGATTTTAAAAACATATTATGAGCAGCTATTTGCCAATTAATTAGGCAATCTAGAAGAAATGGACGCATATCTGGAAAACCACAAACTACCAAAACTGGAACAGGAAGAAAGAGAAAACCTGAACAGGCCGATAACCAGGGAGGAAATTGAGCAGTCATCAAAAACCTCCCAAGACACAAAAGTCCAGGGCCAGATGGCTTCCCAGGGGGAATTCTATCAAACGTTTAAAGAAGATACCATACCTATTCCAGTAAAGCTGTTTGGAAAGACAGAAAGAGATAGAGTACTTCCAAACTCGTTCTATGAGGCCAGCATCACCTTAATTCCAAAACCAGATAAAGACCCCACCAAAAAGGAGAATTATAGACCAATATCCCTGATGAACATGGATGCAAAAATTCTCAACAAGATACTAGCCAATAGGACCCAACAATATATTAAGAAAATGATTCACCATGACCAAGTGGAATTTATCCCTGAGTTGAAAGGTAGGTTCAACACTCGTAAGAGCAATCAATGTGATTGATCATATTAGCAAGAGAAAAAACAAGAACCATATGATCCTCCCAATAGATGCAGAGAAAGCATTTGACAAGATACAGTATCCATTCCTGATCAAAACTCTTCAGAGTATAGGGATAGAGGGAACATTCCTCAGTATCTTAAAAGCCATCTACGAGAACCCACAGCAAATATCATTCTCAATGGGGAAACACTGGGAATCTTTCCCCTAAGAACAGAAACAAGACAAGGATGTCCACTCTCACCACTGCTATTCAACAGAGTACTAGAAGTCCTAGCCTCAGCAATCAGGCAACAAAAAGAAACAAATTGCATTCAAACTGGCAAAGAAGAAGTCAAATTCTCCCTCTTCACAGATGACATGGTACTGTATATAGAAAACCCAAAAGACTGCACCTCAAGATTGCTGGAAGTCATAGAGCAACTTGGCAGTGTGGCAGCATACAAAATCAATGCGCAGAAGTCAGGGGCATTTCTATACACTAAAAATGAGAGTGAAGAAAGAGAAATTAAGGAGTCAATCCCATTTATAATTGCACCCAAAACCATAAAATACCTAGGAATAATCCTAACCAAAGAGGTAAACTACAGGTAAACTATAACCTAAAAACTACAGAACACTTCTGAAAGAAATTGAGGAAAACACAAAGAAATGGAAAAATATTCCATGCTCATGGATTGGAAGAATTAATATTGTGAAAATGTCAAGGCTACCCAGGGTAATTTACACATTTAATGCAACCCTATCAAAATACCATGGACTTTCTTCAGAGAGTTGGAACAAATTATTTTAAGATTTTTGTGGAATCAGAAAAGACCCCAAATAGCCAGGGGAATATTCCAAAAGAAAACCATAGCTGGGGGCATCTCAATGCCAGATTTCAGGTTGGACTACAAAGCTGTGGTCATCAAGACAGTGTGGTACTGGCACAAAAACAGACACATAGATAAATGGAACAGAATAGAGAATCCAGGAGTGGATCCTCAACTTTATGGTCAACTAACGTTTGACAAAGGAGGAAAGACTATCCACTGGAAAAAAGACAGTCTCTTAAATAAATGGTGCTGGGGAAATTGGACATCCACATGAAGAAGAATGAAACTAGACCACTCTTTTACACCATACACAAAGATCAACTCAAAATGGATGAAAGATCTTAATGTGAGACAAGATTCCATCAAAATCCTAGAGGAGAACAGACAACACCCTTTTTGAACTTGGCCACAGTAACTTCTTCCAAGATTCATCCATGAAGGCAAGAGAATCAAAAGCAAAAATGAACTATTGGGACTTCATCAAGATAAGATTTGCAAAGCAAAAGATACCGTCAACAAAACTCAAAGACAACTTACAGAATGGGAGAAAATATTTGCAAATGACGTATGAGATAAAGGGCTAGTATCCAAGATCCATAAATAACTTATTCAACTCAACAGCAAAGAAACAAACAATCCAATCATGAAATGGGCAAAAGACATGAATAGAAATCTCACAGAGGAAGACATAGACATGGCCAACATGCACATGAGAAAATGCTCTGCATCACTTGCCATTAGGGAAATACAAATCAAAACCACAATGACATACCACCTCACACCAGTGAGAATGGGGAAAATTAACAAAGCAGGAAACCACAAATGTTGGAGAGGATGTGGAGAAAGGGGAACCCTCCTGCACTTTTGGTGGGTATGTGAACTGGTGCAGTCACTCTGGAAAACTGTGTGGAGGTTCCTAAAAGAGGTAAAAATAGATCTGCCCTACAACCCAGCAATTGCACTGCTGGGGATTTACCCCAAAGATACAGAAAAGATACAGATGCAATGAAATGCCAGGACACCTCCACCGTGATATTTATAGCAGCAATATCCACAATGGCCAACTGTGGAAAGAGCCTTGGAGTCCATCGAAAGATGAATGGATAAAGAAGATTTGGTATATGTATACAATGGAATATTACTATGCCATTGGAAACGACAAATACCCACCATTTGCTTCGACGTGGATGGAACTGGAGGGTATTATGCTGAGTGAAATAAGTCAATTGGAGAAGGACAAACATATGGTCTCATTCATTTGGGGAATATAAAAGATAGTGAAATGGAATATGGGGAAAGGAGAAGAAATGAATGGGAAATATCAGAGAGGGAGACAGAACATGAGAGATCCCTAAGTCTGGGAAACAAACAAAGGCTGTTGGAAAGGGAAGTGGGCATGGGGTGGGGGTGAATGGGTGATGGGTACTGAGGGGGGCACTTGATGGATGAGCACTGGGTGTTATGCTATATGTGGGCAAACTGAACTCCAATAAAAAAATAATTACTACGAATGTAAATGGACAAAACACTCTGATGAAAAGACATAGGGTGACAGGGTGGATTCACAAACAAAACTCTAAAAATTACAACAAAACAAACTAAACTCTTTCAATCAACAACAGCAACAACACCAACAAAAGGAAACAAGTCTCACTTATATGCTATTAGAGATTCATTTCAGATCTACAGACACGCTGAATGATAGTGAGCAGATGGAGAAAAATATTTATCACTCGAAAGTTTGAAGAAGGCAGGAGTAGGAACACTTCTTCCTGACAAAACACACTTTAAAACGGAGCGCTTAGTAAGAGAAAAAGAAAGACAGTATATAATAAGAGTGGAGACCACACAACAAGAAGATTGAACAGTTTTAAATATATGTACACATATACATAGGATCACCTGAATACATAAAGCAATTAGGCATTAAGGAACTAATTGACAGTAATACAACAATAGTAGGAGACTTTAACACCCCTCTTATATTAATAGAGGGATGACCGAAACTGAAAATCAAAAAGGAAACAATTACTTGGACTAATTCACTGTTTCAAACTTGTTCAAACAGCAGAATACTCATTCCTTTCAAGTGCACGTGGTAACTTGAGCATAGGTCACAGATCAGGCCACAAAACAAGTCTCAAAAATTCAGAAACATTGAAATCATACCAAGCATCTTTTCTGAGCACAATGCTGTGGAACTAGAAATCAATCCCAAGAGAAAAAAAAATTGGAAAAACACACATACACCTGGTTTACACCATGCTAGTAAACAATGAATGCATTGAAGGAGAACTCCAGGAAGACAGAAAAAAATTACATGGAAACAAATAAAAATGGCAAGACCATTGTCCAGCATCTTTGAGATACAGTAAAATGGATCCTAAAGAGGGATGGTTACAGCAATACAGACCTACCTCAAACAAAAATCTCAAATCACATAAACCTACGCTAAAGGACTCGGCAAAAGAACAGTAAATAAAACCAAAAAACAGCAGAAGGCCACAAGTACTAAAAATTAGAGCTGAAATATATGTTACAGAAACAAAAGTAAAAACCTGTAGAACAGATTAATGAAACCACTATCTAGTTCCTTGAAGATCAACAGAATGATAATCTTGTAGCTAGACTCATGAAAGAAGGGAGAAGCACTCAAACAGAATCACAAAGGATAAAGGATAAATTACAACCAATTCCATACATACATTAAATGATTGAAACAGAATATCATGAAAAACTACTGGCCAACATACTGGACAACCTACACACAGTGGATAAATTCATAGAAGTCTAGAAGTTACAAAAACTGAAGGAGGAAGTAGGTGAAAAGTTCAATGGACTGAATACCAGTAAGGAAATTGAGTCAGTAATAAAAATAACTGCCAACAAACAAACGCCCAGGACCAAATGGCCTCACAGGAATTTCGTCCAAACACTGAAGGATACCTGCCCTTCTGAAATTCTTCAAAAAAAAAAATCAGGCCCGAGGGAGGGGCCTATTCAGTTTTGCTGTTACCTCAATTGATTAGGCAAATTGTACCCGTTGTGGTTTGTGCACAAAAACTACTTAAAATGGTCGATTTTGTCTGTCTCCTATACCTTTTTTTTCATTGTTAAGGGCATATATGTGAAATTTAAAAAAAAGTTTTATGGGTAA
>NC_054828.1:70028209-70031341 GCF_018345385.1 Vulpes lagopus | reverse complement strand
GAAATTTTTGATTCTTAGACAAACATATACTAAAATGATAAAGGCGTGTACTAACATTACTTCCTTTATCGTTACTGGTGGTAAGAATATATATACATACATTATATATATGTGTGTGTGTATACACATATATGTGTATATATATTATAAAGTTTATTTATTTTGAGGATCATAGTGGACACTAGAATATTCCTTAAGGCTTCTGAAGCAATAAGGGAAATTAATAAGCTGCAAACTCCTTGGTTGTTTTGTTGCTATAATTTCCTGGAAAATCATTGTGAAATAAATTTCCTAAGTAATTACACCATGATTTTTATGGGCAAGTTTTTATCTAAATGAGCAATAATAGAACATTATTTTTTGTATGATAAGTGCTATGTATGAAACTTGTAGTACTTTTTCATTGCTACTTCCATTGGTACTGCTTTAGAGTTGTACTCTAGTCTATTTTTTATTTATTTATTTATTTAATTATTATTTATTTATTTATTTATTTATTTATTTTTAAATTTAATTTCATTGATGCTCAATTGCCTTCACCTCAGTCCTCACATAAGAATGCCACCTCTGTGCCCTCACCCATCAATTGCCCACCAGTGTCCCGTCCCCTCCCTTCACACCCCATTTCTTCTCCGCCCACTCTATTTCCTTTCACCACCTTATTTATTTCCCAGGTTACATCCAGTCTTTCACTATTGGTATTTCCTTCCCATTATACTATTTCACCTTCCAGTCGTAATACCTCATATTCCATCCAGTTGAAGCATAGTATTTGTCGATTCTAAGCTGAGTAAATATTGTATACGAAACCACATCTTCTTTATCCATTCATAGTAAGAAATTTTTGATTCTAACAAACATATACGGTAAAATACTTTATCAACTGGTGGTGTAAGAATACAACTACATTGTATATATATGTGTGTGTGTGTATACACACCCATATGTATATGTTATATATAAGTATATATATACACATATATATTTCTGAAATTTATTTATTTTGAAGATGATCCTAATGGACACAAGAATATTCATTAAGGCTTCTAAAGCAATATAGGAAATTAATAAGCTGCAAACTCTCTTGGTTGTTTTGTTTCTGTAACTTCCTGGAAAATCATTGTGAAATAAATTTTACTAAGTAATTACACTGTGATTTTTATGGGCAAGTTTTTATCTAAATGAGCAATAATAGAACATTATTTTTTGTATGATAAGTGCTGTATATGAAAATTGTACTTTTTCATTGCTACTTTCACTGGTACTGCTTTAGAGTTGTACTCTAGTCTATTAAGTAATAAATGAACTGAAAATACTGTCTCTTTTGAGAAGTCACTATTATACTTGTCATGAAATATATGTCTTTGCACTATTAACATTTACTCCTTTTACTAATTTTCAGTGTGATTAGGGCAATATTCTCTAGTTCTTATAGAATTAATTGCAAAATAGGAGAGCTGTGAGAGATAAGACTAAAGAATTCTTGGGGAGGGAAATTAAGAATTTAATTAGTATCCTACTTCACTTTTTCTTTTGATTATCTTTTCAAAAGGAAACTTACGTAACAAGGTGTGTCTTTAAGAAGAAGATTAGTATACAAAAAAAGAAGAAGAAGATTAGTATACAGTAACTTTTTTCCCTGTGGACCATTTTTTTTTTTTTATGATAGTCACAGAGAGAGAGAAAGAGAGAGAGAGAGGCAGAGACACAGGCGGAGGGAGAAGCAGGCTCCCGACAGGAAGCCCAACGTGGGACTGGATCCAGGGTCTCCAGGATCACACCCCAGGCTGCAGGTGACTCCAAACCGCTGCACCACCAGGGATGCCCCTTCCCTGTGGACCATTAAACAAGAATGAATCTTAGCTGATTCTGCTCAGATTCTGGAAAGCGAGGGTGGAGTGAGGAGGTAGGGTACAACATTAGTGTTTCTAAAAGTCTGAGCTTTCTTTATACTGCTCATCTGCCCTCCTATAAGGAAGAGGATTTACAATTTCATTCCTGTGTTTCAGAAAGGTTATTGCTGTAATTTGAAAAGGACAAGTAGCCCAACATGGAATACTATCTCAAGAGAAATGGGCTTTATAGCTGTAGGTCATAGAAATGGCAAAACTTTGAGCCCAGAACTCTACAGAGCCCCAGAGGAAGGCCGGCCAGATGTTTGATGATGTGATTTGTAGCTCCTGGGAGCTGAATACCAAGGCTCATGGCTTTGGGAAATAAAGTGAAAGATTCTAGTGCCCCAGGCAGGAAAGGAGTTCATCTTCAAATGAACTGCATGAACATGGTCAGAGAACATCCCTGCAGCAACCAATTCTCACTAACCCCAAAGTTCTTCAAGTTTTCTAGGCAAAATATGGCTCCCTGGGACGTTAGTAAAACCCTAGAGATCATTGAGGGTCCTTACCTCTACCACCTGCCTTTCCAGAATACGATGCATGACTAAGAATTTCCTGTCATGTCTTTGTGACAAGAAGAAATAAGCCATGTTAGATCTCTAAAAAGGACGTGGCTGGATGTTATCTTGAGTGCCAGCAGAAGATACTACTGAGTACAGAAAGAACATTTTGTTCTACTCATCGTGATATTTTTTTTAAAAGTGTGCAATTGCCATTATAAAAGTAACACAAGAAAAACTATTACTTTTCCTTTTCTACATCAATAACCAGTTAGGGAATGGGATGGGAAAAATCAAATCCATTCATAATAAGACATAAACTATAACACAAACTACAAAATATAAATCTAAGAAGGAATGTGGAAGGTACACAAAAAATATGAAAGTTTATAGAAGGATATAAGGAAAAGTTGAAGAAATGAAAGGAGACATATTTCTGTTTAAAACAAAATCCTGATGTAAAATAGTAGTTTGCTAAAAATTATCTAGTGCATTCTATAACATAATATTAGTGATAGCTTAATACTGGTGCAGGTCCTGCCTCAGCACCGGCCCCCAGGCCCACGTCGCCCCTGACGCCCCATCCGACAAAGCGCTCAGGCCAGAGCCCACTGGTGCCCTTCCCGGGAGGGGCTCCGAGCAGCCGCGCCACTGGACGCGGTCTCGCCCAGGGGAGCCGCCTTCTGCCCAGTGCCTCGCTGGTGGCGGAGAACAGTTAATGTTGCTGAGCTTTCTGG
>NC_054828.1:69994885-70028109 GCF_018345385.1 Vulpes lagopus | reverse complement strand
ATAAATAAAATATTTTTAAAAAGAATTAATATCAATTTCCAAATAATCCCTTCCCAAAATATAGAAGAGAAAGAAAAAAATCATTTTATGAAGTTAGTATCACCCTATTACAAAAACAAGAACAGTAAAATCCAAAGAAATCTACAGATCAAAATCCCTCATGAATACAAATGCCAAAATCTCTAACAAATATATGCAAATAGAATGCAACTACATATAAAAAGAATTATTCCAGGAATGCAAGGTAGTTCAATATTTAAAAATCAATCAATATAATCCTATATTAGCCTACTAAAAAAGAAATATTAATTTATCAATTGATACAGAAAAAGTATTTGATAAAATACCCATTCATAATAAAAACACTCAGAAAAATAAGAATACAGGGGAGAGTTTGTCACCTTTATAAAGAAATCTACAAAAACTATATGTGATGCTATATTTAATGTTCAAACAACTCAATGCTTCTAAAAAGGAGAATGAAGCAGAAACGTCCACACCAGGAGCTCCTGGGTGGCTCAGTAGGGTGAGCGCCTAACTCTTGATTTTAGCTCAGGTCATGATCTCAGGGTTGTGAGATCCAGTCCTGAATCTGGCGCCTCTCAGCGGGGAGTCTGCTTAAGATTCTCTCTCTCTCTCTCTGCCCCTCCCATCACTGTCCATATGCATTCTCTCTCTCAAAAAAAATCCACACCAATAAATGGTATCCAACAGAGTGCTAGAGGCTCAAGAAACATAACTGTACAATTATGCAAGAAAATAAAATGCATTCATATCAGAAAAAAACCTTTATAAATAAAACTGTGCTTTTTCATAGACATGATTTTCTATATACAAAATCGCAACAAAAAAAATTAAAAACCTCCTAGAACCAGTGAGTGAGTTCAGCAAGGTTACAATATGTCATAGTCTATTCAGGCTGCTAACAGAATTGTTATAGACTGAGCTGCTTATAAACAAACAGAAATGTATTTCACATAGTTCTAGAAACTAAGAAGTCCAAGATTAAAGCACCAGCAACTTTATCGTCTGGTGTAGATCCACTTCCCGGTTCACAGATAACCATCTCTTCGTTGTGTCCTTGCATGGCAGAAGGGGTAACAGAGCATTTTTGGGGTCTCTGTTATAAGGACATTACTGCTAATCAACCTCCAAAGGGCCCCCTCCAAATACCACATCTTTGGGGGTTGGATCTCTATGGGGGTGGTACAAACTGTCTATATCACAGTAGAATATCAATATAAAAATATCTATTTGATTTATGTAGACAAGCAATGAACACATTAACACCCAAATTAAAAAAAAAAAAACATTTACGATCAATTAAAAATACTGAGAAGTAAATCTAACAAAACACATACAGGATCTGTATGCTAAAAAACTACAAAATGTGATGGAATAAATCAAAGATACACATAAATGGGGAGACATACCTTGCTTCTGAATTGGAAGATGAGAAATAATAAAGATCTCAATTATCTTCCAAATTGAACTATAGGTTTATTTTTTTTGTGAACTTTTTTTTTAACTATAGGTTAAAGCAATTTATTTTAAAATCCTAGCAAGATGTTTTACATTGATCAGTGAAATAAAATAGAGTATTCAGAAGCAGATGCACACAAATATGCCCAATTTCAGTTGAGGTATCAAAGCAATTCAACAGAGGAAAGACGGCCCCTTCAATAAATGCTGCTAGAGCAATTCAACATCCATTGTCACACACGAAAAAATGAACCTTGAGCTAAATCTCATACTTTATACAAAAATTAATTCAAATTGATAAAAGATGTAAAGGTAAAATATTAAATGAAAAAATTGTTAGAAAAAAAAAATGGAAGACATGTTTTGGGATCTAGGGCTAGGGAAAGGACTTATACTCAACACCAAAAACACCATTTGCAAAGGGCAAAGTTGATAAATTGGGTCTCATCAAAATTAAAAACTTTAGACCCTGTAAAGAATATCTGCAAACTGTCTGGAATAGATAAATTTCAAAATCCAAGAATTAAGAAAATACAATTAGAACATGGGGAAAGGAAATTATCCATTTCACTGAAAAGAATATACAGATTTATTTTTTTATTTTTATTTATTTATTCGTGAGAGAGACAGACACACAGAGAGAGGCAGAGGGAGAAACAGGTTACCTTTGGGGAATCCAATGTGGGATTCCATCCCGTGATACTGGGATCAAGACCTGAGCCAAAGGCTAAGACTCAACCACGGAGCTACCCAGGTGCCCCAGGATATACAGATTTACAGATGGTAAATACATTCAGTACAGTGAACCAGTAGGCAAATGCAAATTAAAACCACAATGAGACACCTATGGGAATGTCTAAAATTAAAAATTTCATCAACATCAATACTAGCAAAGATGCAAAGATGTAAATGGTACGTTATGGAAAACAGGTTGGCACTTTGTTTAAAAAAAAAAAAAAAACATACGTCCCAACAATTGCATTCTTGGTCATCCAGAGAGACTGAAAATTTCTATTCATACATAAACTTATAAATGAATACTTATTAGAAGCTTTATTCATAATAGCTAAAAAATAGAAACTCAGATATCATCCAAAAGGTGAACGGTTAAACATAGTGTGCTAGACTGATACTGTAAGATTGTACTCACAATGCAAAAACAAACAGAAAACCACACTAGTGAAACACAAAACAATCAGGATGAATTTCCAGAGAATTGTGCTGAGTGGAAAAAAACAAAATCATAAGATGTTACATGTTGTATGCTTCTATTTACATGATAGCCTTGAAGTGACAAAATTAGAGAATTAGAGAACAGGTTAGTGGATCGGGTGTTACAAAAAGGAGAATGTGGGAGGGAAGCAGGGATGGCTCTAAATGGGCAAAGTGGGCAAGTCATGTAGTGATGGAAATGTTCTGTATTTTGACTGTTCCAGTGTCAGTTTGTTGGGATACTGAACTGTGGTTTTGTATTTGCATGTCCCTTAGGGGAAACACGGTCAAGGGTACAGGGGATCTCCAGTATGTCTTTATAAGAGCATATGAATCAACAATTACCTCAAAATAAAAAGTCTAATTTAAAAAATTAAAGCTCAAAAATGTTAATCGCTCCTGAAATTGGCAAGAAATATGCCCACACCCTTTCTATTGAGCCACTCTGCCTGAGTTAATCAGAGTAAAAAGACAGGATAGAGTCACAATAAATGCTTGAAATGAAAGAAGTAATCAGAAAGGAAGGGCTGACTGTTCTAAAAGAGGCAGATCAGGAGAAAAAGCCAAGTCAGAAACAAGGTCAAGAATAGGCGATCTCCGTCAAAAGGTCAAACCAAAATTTTAAGATTTCTGCTTGAAATTTTTTTAACAGTTCACTAATTTATTAGATGAACAAACATATATCCATATAATCAATGAAAACTGTATGATATATAAAATAATTTTTTAAATGTTGGGAATTAGCACCACCATCCGTTATTGAAATAACAAGAAAAACTTCACCGATTTTATTCAAACACGAGAAGTGGGTAACTCCTTTAAGACCTCAAATGCCAGTGGGTGTCTGGGATGCTGGAGAAAGGCACCTTTGTAGGCAAACACACTCCCCTAGAGATTTGGAAAGTACATCTTATGACTAATGTTTCAGAAAAATGCTACCGAGTTAAAAGATACTGCATGGTATTTTAATTAGGACAGGGAGACTAACACCAAGCTACTCTCAGCATGGCTCAACACTTCTGCTATGAAAAAAGCAGACGTAGGGAAGAGGAAAATGAAAATGCCTAGGAGTTTCAAGCACTTGGCTACCTTACTCCTGGTGGCACTTCTCCATTTTCACTGGTTACAGGTTAGCTGCCATGTGACAAAGCTACCCAGGGACCAATCTGGACCAGAAGTCAACTAACGAATATTTATGGAGGACCCAACAAGAAATAGTCAGTACTTAGGAAAAGCATTGCATCAAATCTGTCCAGAGGATTTAAAAATGTAATAAAGATACAATTACAAAAAAAGTATATTATAAATAGTGCCATTATGAACATCAAGTTCAAGAATAAACAGGTCAGCGGTATAGCACTATGACTTGTTCTAACGTTGACTCACTATGTACCTTTGCACAAGTTTCTGAATGTCGTTGAAGTTCTCAGCTTCTCCATTGATAAAGTTAGAAGATTTTAAACATAGCATTTTTATAAAGAGAAAATGAGATAATAGACATTGATTGCTTGTAAAAAGAAAAAAAAAAAAAAAAGAAGAAAAACCAAGTCTAAATTTAAGTCTTGTTCCCAAGGCTAAAAAAGATATTCAGGTTATAAGATATTTGACTAAAGCTTCTTTTGTATCCTACAATTTAAATTTCCTTACAAACTTAAAAAAGTAACAGCTTACATTCATCATATTCCTACCTTTAAATATGATTTTGTGCTTTTTTAAACAGTAAATATGCTTTTTAAAATGAGTATTCTAATCAATGCCTATGAAATTCATGAGTTTGCCCAGATCCAGATCTTGTGGACTCAGCTGAATTGAACCTAAACCAAACACTAGACTTCCTAGTGGAAATATCAAATATAGTTCCACTACAGATCTGAGTAAGAAATTTAATGAGAAAACTGTCCTTATGAGGAATCATCATGATTGTAAAGCAGTTGAGTGCGCCTTTGATTTTTTAGCTCTAGCTCAATGCTATAAAGAACCTAAGAGGTATTCATGTTAATTTCTAAGCCCTTTCATCAGCATACTCACCCTATTATCACATATCAATTTTTGGTACTTAGATTCATTGCTATAAAAATTATGACTTTAACTGTCATATACATAAGCCTATCTTTGCAGATATGTACTTTTTATAGATCATTTTAGCAAAGATGAAGCTATTCTAGAAATCTATAATTATAAATAAGTATGGGATATAGTTATCAGTAATTTAATAGACACAGAAACTTTGTCTTATGACAAAAAAAGACCACAGATAAAAGAATACAATCTGTAATCTGAATATATTCAAGTATTTTTCATTAAAGCAATGTTATTTCAGGAAACAAAGTGATCTGGAGCTATTCTGCAATACATAAGTGTCTTTATTTTCCTTAGGAAGCTTTATAATCTGAAATCAGTAATTCAGTCAATCCTTTGTGATTTCAATTTTAAAAAACTTCAAAGTAAGATAAACAGAACCAACAAGTAACATGGAAGTGTGTCTTGTACCAAACTTGATTCCACAATTATAGTATGCATTCTTCATCCTACTGGATTTGTTGATGTCAGGATTGCTATTCACTTTTCTTCCGAAACAGCACTTCGCACAGTGAATTCTCTCCCTCCTTCCCTTAGACTTGCCAGTAATCCATCAATTTTCTTGCCCATTTGAACAAATCAAGCTTGGAGTTAAGTGCTCCTTTCTGAGATATGGACTTGGGATAGGGAGGCAAAGAATGTATCTTTTTGCTCTGAATTTTTAAAAATATTTTACTTATTTATTCATGAGACAGAGAGAGGCAGAGACAGAGAGAGGCATGAGACAGAGAGAGGCAGAGACAGAGAGAGGCATGAGACATCCAGGCAGAGGGAGACGCAGGCTCCATGCACGGAGCCAGACGTGGCACTGGATCCCGGGATCGCACCCTAAGCTGAAGGCAGACTCTCAATCGCTGAGCCATGCAGGTGCCCGATTTACTCTGAACTTTTATTTGTATTTCACAGTAGCAATACATGTGGCCAATGAGCATCAATTCTGGAAATACAATGGGATTCTCTCCATGACCTAATGTATATGTGATGTCTGCAAATATCGTCTAAAAAGTTATTCTTACTAAGGTACAACCCTGTACAATGCATCTAATAAAATGAATTTCCTAACCTTTGTGATAACATCCTTTATATATATCCCAATTAGATTTTGTTGTTGTTGTTGTTTATTACTTTGGACAGAAATATTGTATCACTGTAGATTTGTCAAATTGCCCTTGTATTCTCATAGGTTGTATTCTTTTATAGTTGTTTTTGAGTCTCTTCTATTTTGTCATCTAAAAGGCAACAGCACTATCATTTAACATACTGTACCTTTCTTTGACAAACTGTGTTTTTCTGTTGAACGCAACAGGTCTCTATCTATTACCTGATATTTTCTAATCCTTGAGTTCCTTTTGCTTGATATACCTTTGTCTATCCATTTGCTGTAATATTTTCCTCTTCCTAACTGACTCATTTCTTTGTCATGCTAAGTATCATGAACAAGTCTGAGAACCCCCTTCAAACAGGAAAGTACCTCTGGTCATCAGAGGTGAAGTACTGAGGTTTCAGACAGCTTTGTTTTGCTCTTCTTTTAGTCTCTTTCCCTCAAACCAGAACGAGGAAATTCTCGTCTTAGCCTCAACAACTGTTCTCCTAGGTTTACCAAGGTCACAAACACTGAAGTCAGCAGAGGAGCAGAGGGCTGCCTGGGGACCAATGCTTTAGCAGACTCTTCTCTGGGGGGAAGAAATCTATTGTGAGTTCCATAGTGAACGATGTCTCTTTGCTCTGAAGCCAATTTCAGCTTCAATTTTTTTTTTTAAAATTTTCTCCTCTGATTTCTCCTTCACCCCACTTGTTGAACACATTTTAGAAATGTATCGAACTGTCTCATTTTCTGGGTGTATCCTGCTTAACAGGATCCTTGCAGCCAGCTATCTCCGCACATACATTTTTCTGCCTTTTCAATGAGGTCCCTGGAAGCATGGGGAGTTTAAACTCCTACCTGTCACACGCCATTTTGAACCTCAAGCCAACACTATAAATTACATTTTCAGCTCTGAGTTTCCACATAGACATTGTGAAATAAAAACTTTTGCTCAAATTTATCCAAGTCTAGCTACTTCCATAACCAGAGGATTTTAACGAAGAAAATACATGTCCCAATATCAATAAAATGATTCAATTCTCATAATTTTTAACATAATCAATTCCTTGTCATCCATTTAAAGATCAAATGAAGAAATAAAAAGCCTGAGTTGGGTGCAGAGAGGAAGCAAAATATCTATTAAAATACAACACTGGTGAATGATATAACAAAGTTAAAATATATTTTTATTTCTCTATAGGAGAAATAAGGCAAATGTGGCATGACATAGGTTCAGAGTCCTGGAGATAATCATGTAGTGCAGTATCCTTCCTATCAGCACGTGGTCTAGAACCAGACTGCACGGGTTCTTAGCTCGGATGCACCATTAGCCAGCTGTGTGGCTATAAGCAAGTACTTAACTACTGACAGTCAGCTTCATCTGCCATATATAAAATATGGTAGCAGTGTCTACCTCACTGTGCCTCTGCCTTTTTCTCTCTCCAGGTGTGTCATGAATGAATAAAAATTTTAAAAAGACCATATTTAATAAAAAAAATAACCACTAGCTAAGAACACAGAGACCCAACACTCAACAGCGTCATCAAAAAGATGTCTCTCAATGATTTGTCCAACATGAAACCATACTTATAAGTAACTTTCCTGGATATATTTACTAAGGTTTTGGTGGAGTAGAGCTATAGTGCACACCTATATTCATATTCAGCCCACAAAAACAAAAAATTGAATACTGTCATATTCACAAAACACACACATAGATAATAAAAGTCTAGCTTTGGCGTGCCTGGGTGGCTCTGTTGCTCAAGTATCTGTTCCCAGGCCAGGTCCTGATGCCCAGGTCCTGAGATTGAGCCCTGCATCAGGCCCCCTGCTCAGTGGGGAGCCTGTCTCTTCCTCTTCCTCCCCCTCCTCATGTTCTCTGTCTCCCTCACTTACTCTCTCAATTAAGAAATTCCTTTTTTTAAGTGTACCCATTGTTTTTTAAAAGATTTATTTATTTACTTAAGATAGACATAGAGAGAGGCAGAGACACAGGAGGAGGGAGAAGCTCCATGCCGGGAGCCTGATGTGGGACTCGATCCCGGGACTCCAGAATCGCACCCTGGGCCAAAGGCAAAGTAATTCTTTAAAAATAAAAATAAGGAAATTTCTCGCTTCTTCCACATATAACTCTCAGATCTACATGCTTCTCTCCCAACCCCTACTGCCACTACTTTAATCCATGCTCACACCACCTTTGCCTGAATATAGCAGCCTTGTGTCAAAGTCTCCTGATTGTAACCTTGCCCCTGCTCCATGCCTCCCTCACAGTGCTCACGGCATGAGCTTTTCTAATTTTTTATGTATATTTTCATTGGAGTTCAATTTGCCAACATATAGCATAACACCCGGTTCTCATCCCATCAAGTGACCCCCTCAGTGCTCAATACCCAGTCACCCCATTCCCTGCCCACCTCCCTTTCCACCATCCCTTGTCCATTTCCTAGAGTTAGGTGTCTCTCAGTGTCCTGTCTCCCTCACTGGTATTTCCCACTCATTTTCTCTCTTTCCCCTTTACTTCCTTTATTCCCTTTCAGGACACTTTATATTCCCCAAATGAATGAGACCATCAACACAGGGGTGCCTGGGTGGCTCAGCTGGTTAATTACATGTCTTTAGCTCTGGTCATGATCCCAGGGTCCTGGGGTGGAACTGCTGAGGGGGGAGCCTGCTTCTTCCTCTCCCTCTGCCACTTCCCTTCTCCCACCTTGGCTCCTGCAGTCACTCCCACACATGCTTGCACTCTCACTGTCAAATAAAACCTTAAAAAAATTAAAATTAAAAATTAAACATCAACATCACATCAGTGACCTGCTTAAGCCGTTGAACTTCCAAACTTTATATATGAGACTCTTCCTGTTTGGCCTTTCTTCCTTTCACCATATACAATCCACTGCAGACATTCCAAAGCTCTGGGGCTCCTTCAAACGCACTGTTTATTTTACAATCCATACCTTCCCCCATTTGTTTATCTTATGACTCCCTGCCAAGTAGTCTTACAAAATATGGCTTCAATACATTACTTATTCCTCCATAGAGCTCTGTTCAACCATCACCAAGTCCGGTCACATTCGTAATTACCTCCCTCCAAATCTAAGCATAGGTGGATCACAGTGTACTTCATTCCAGTGTGCCTGCCAAGTACCCTCCACCAGACTGAAAGATTTTAGAGAGCAGATCCTAAAAAGCTGGACTTCTACTGCCTAACCAGCATGAGTAGTTATTTGATCAACACACACACACACACATACACACACACACACACACCTTTAAGGTAAAACAAGCAATAGAATTTACAGAGGCCTAAGCTTGAGTCTGACTGCTACATCAGTATCACTATCAGTATCAGTATCAGTATCACTTTAAACTCATAAGCCTTCCTAAAGAAATAACAGAAATGCTGCCCACCTTGCGATCCTCAAGGCCATGATCTGAAGCTGTAGTGGGACAGGTGCTCTCTTGTTCAGACATGTAAGTAAGCCTACCCACACTGGCTTGTGGACACACCAACAGAGATGACTCACTCTCACAGGGGGGCTTCTGAGGAGCTGCTGAACCAAAAGACTCTAAAGCTCACCTGAAAGGGAGAACATCTCATGATTAGTCTTCCATTCCCTTATATAACATTATCTCCACTAACAAAAAGCCTTTTCTGCCTGCCCAATGGGCTTGTTCATCTTAGGCTCTGCTCTACCTGCCATATATAACTCACGCATGGATTTTCAGTCTTAGTTATCTAAAATTCTAAATCATATCCTATTGAATGACTATTATAAAAGAAAAAGGCCGGGGCCTTTAAAAAAGATTTTATTTATTTATTCATGAGAGACACAGGGAGAGAGATGTAGAGACACAGGCAGAGGGAGAAACAGGCTCCATATATGAAGCCCAATGTGGGACTTGATTCCGGCACTCCGGGAAAGTCAGACACTAAACCGCTCAGTCACCCAGGCATCCGAAGTCCGTGGCATTTTCATTAATAAACCTCATACATAGTTGCCTAACAATGTTAGCTATTCATTTGGTAAAGACTTTTTTTAAAAAAGATTTTATTATTTATTTATTCATGAGAGACCGGTGGGGGGGGGGGGCGCGGCAGAGACACAGGCAGAGGGAGAAGCAGGCTCCATGCAGGGAGCCTGATGTGGGACTTGATCCTGGGTCTCCAGGATCACATCCTGGGCTGAAGGCGGCGCTAAACCCTTGAGCCACCTGGGCTGCCCTTGATAAAGACTTTTTGAATACCTGATATAAAGCTTTGAGTAGAGCACAGGTAAAAGAAAGAATCATGTAGTAAAGTGCTAAGAAATGCAATCAGTCCTACATTGCTGAGGGGAATATGAAGTGGGACAACTTCTGACTGAGCAATTAAGCAATGCATACCAAAGCCACATCGACTATGACACCTTATGTCTAGGAATTAGGGAAGCCTGGCCCAGGGCACGATCCTGGAGACCCGGGATCGAGTCCCACGTCGGGCTCCCGGTGCATGGAGCCTGCTTCTCCCTCTGCCTGTGTCTCTGCCTCTCTCTCTCTCTGTGACTATCATAAATAAATAAAAAAAATTTAAAAAAAAAAGGAATTAATCCTAAGGGAAAAAATTCAACGATGACCATAAAGATTTGCCAAAAGGGGAGATATGAACATGTAAGAGAAATTAGGCTATAGAAATTATGGCACAAACTGAAATAAAACACTATTCAGCTATTTTAAATCATGCTGTCGAGTACTACCCTTTGACTCTGAAAGATGTTTAGGACATTACAAAAAAGATTAGAAAGCAACAAATACATTAAGATGCCACATGGATCTCATATACACACCACCTTCTGTGACCCAATCCCCAGCACAGAGTCAGCCCAGCCCAACGCAAGGAGAGGAAAGAGGCAGAACCACCTGAAGAGAATGGCACAGTCCCAAGGGACAGGAAGCACTGCTGCGGATGTCAGCTGCTGCACCTGCTGCATGTACACTCTGCCATTTAGTTTCAATTCAGCCCTATTGGACAGAATTTTACCAAAGCCCCTCTAACTGCACAAAGTTCAGAATACCAAGCTGGGCAACAAACACAAAGAGAATCTCATTCTGAATTTTGGATTTTTAAAAAGCCCCAAAAACAAGACAGTGATATTGACAAAATCTAGTTAGTGAATTTCTAACCAATGGACACAGAACATTAACAAAATTGCTTCAGGCCTATTTTAGCATACACATGACATGTGTCTGCATGGGTTCCCATATGTGCATACATGCGTATGCACAAACACCCACACACAGGGTCACACACACACACACCATGACACAGCATGAAACACGTTCTGGGTTATCGGGGTGATATACGGTATTAGCCTAGTTCTTTTTTTTTTAAAAAAAAAAAGAGAACATGAGTGGGGCTGAGGGGCAGAGGGAGAGGGAGAAGTAGGCTCCTCAATGAGCAGGGAGCCCAATGCAGGGCTCAATCCCTGAAACCCAGGATCACGACATGTGCTAAAGGCAGATGCTTGACCAATGGAGACACCCAGGTGCCTAGTCTAGTTCTCTGATTAAAAGAAAAATGCAGGGATCCTTGGGTGGCTCAGCGGTATGGCGCCTGCCTTTGGCCCAGGGCACGGTCCTGGAGTCCCAGGATTGAATCCCGCATCCAGCTCCCGGCATGGAGCCTGCTTCTCCCTCTGCCTGTGTCTCTGCCTCTCTCTATCATAAATAAAAAAATAAATCTTTTAAAAAAGAAAAAATAAAGGAAAAATGCGTTTTGGCTGTATTATTTCAAGTAATGAGAACTGTACCATCCAAACACTTGGAAAGAGAGGTTCCTGGGTGGCTCAGTCAGTGAAGCATCTAACTCCTGATTTCAGCTCAGGTCATGAACTCAAGATTGTGAGATCAAGCTTTGCATCAGGCTCTGAGTGTGTAGAGACCCTGCTTAAGATTCTCTTCCATTGAAAGATGAATGGATGAAGAAGATGTGGTTTATGTATACAATGGAATATTACTCAGCCATTAGAAATGACAAATACCTACCATTTGCTTCAACGTGGATGGAACTGGAGGGTATTACGCTGAGTGAAATAAGTCAATCGGAGAAGGACAAACATTATATGTTGTCATTCATGTGGGGAATATAAATAATAGTGAAAGGGAATAGAAGGGAAGGGAGAAGAAATGAGTAGGAAGTATCAGAAAGGGAGACAGAACATGAAAGACTCCTAACTCTGGGAAACAAACTAGGGGTGGTGGAAGGGGAGGAGGGTGAGAGGTGGGGGTGAATGGGTGACAGGCACTAGGGGGGCACTTGACGGCATGAGCACTGGGTGTTATTCTGTGTAATGGCAAATTGAACACCAATAAAAAATAAATTTATTATTAAAAAATAAATTAATTAATAAAGATACTCTTCCACGCCTACTGCCACCCTGATGTAAAAACCAACATGTAAATAAAGAGAAATTTTAGTTGAGATGTCAAACTTCAAAGAAATTCACAGCTGCCAAGGCACCAGCCACACAGATACCAAGGTGGTTCTCAATTAGAAGGCCGATGTCACCTCTATGGACCTGCTGGAAGCCAGCCAGAGCCCACCTAGTTAACACGAATGCTAATAAGCATCAAAACTTATCAGATAAAGAAAACTTAACATAAAAATGTCGCCACTGAAGAGATTAACATTTTGACCAACAGGATACCCTGAATATGAACAACAACAATTACTGAGGGGAGCCTGGGTGATTCAATTAGATTAACATCTCCCTTCGGCTCAGGTCATGATCTCAGTGTCCTGGCACCAAGCCCCCAAGTCAGGCTCCCTGCTCAACGGGGTGTCTGCTTCTCCCTCTCTGCGTGCCCTTCCCCTTCCCAGTCCAACCCCATGTGTGCACTTCTCTCTCTCAAATCAATATTCTAAACACACACAAACACACGCACACACACACACTTAAGAATACCAGTTGGCAGAAACCAGAGAAAAAGAATAAAAATATCACACTCAAAATAATAAATCACACTCATTTTACCATAATGAAAAAGTACAAGGAGGGCTTCAATTAAAAAACACAAAATCAAAGTCGATGTTCGCAGCAATAAAAAGCATGATTCGTGCTACAGAAACACAGTGATGCAGAGGATGATGAATCCTTGAGTAGCTACCCCGCAGTAGAGTGAATGTATAAAAAATGAAAATTAGGGAAAAGAAAACAGTCCTAAGTGCCTAAAGAAGGGAGTGTTAACTAATGAGAAACCATTCGTTCCTCAAAAGGAAGAGAGAATAGATGGAACTCAGCCAATTACCAAAAGTAACAGAAAACAAAAAACTTCCTCAGCTGAAGAAATTAACTGTGTATAGAGTTTATCATAATCCTGGAAAACCAACTAAGAAACTGACACAGGCATTTCAAGGTGATAAGGGAAAAAAGTAGAGAAAGCTGCAGTAGGAACCTAAATTAACAGAGTTGGAAATGAGGCTTAGATGACAACGCATGTTATCCGACAGGAGAACAGACACACAGCATGGCCACAGTCACTCGACGGTGTGCTCCAACAGCTCCTCCAACACGAGGAGCTACTGGTACAGGTAACCACTGGATGAATCTCAAAAACATGTTAAGTGGAGGAAGCTAGACACAGAAAAATGTATGAATCCATTCAAATGTGGTAAGAGCCAAAACTAAATTAGGATGATACAAATCAGAAAATTAGTGGTATAAAAGGGGTGGGGAAGCAGGAGAACTGACATGAAAACGGCAAAGGACTGTGAATGGGGGGAAGGGGAGGAGGGCGGGGGGTGGGGGTCAGTGGGTGACAGGCACTGAGGGGGACACTTGACGGGATGAACACTGGGTGTTATTCTGTATGCTGGTAAATTGAACACCAATAAAAAATTAATTTATTTAAAAAAATTTAATAATATGACACTTTAAAAAGCCCTTATAACTTTTTTTTTTTAATTAACTTTTATTGGTGTTTAATTTACCAACCTACAGAAAAACACCCAGTGCTCATCCCGTCAAGTGTCCACCTCAGTGCCCGTCACCCATTCCCCTCCAACACCCGCCCTCCTCCCCTTCCACCACCCCTAGTTCGTTTCCCCGAGTTAGGAGTCTTTATGTTCTGTCTCCCTTCCTGATATTTCCCAACATTTCTTTTCCCTTCCTTTATATTCCCTTTCACTATTATTCATATTCCCCAAATGAATGAGAACATACACTGTTTGTCCTTCTCCGATTGACTTATTTCACTCAGCATAATACCCTCCAGTTCCATCCACGTTGAAGCAAATGGTGGGTATTTGTCGTTTCTAATTGCTGAGTAATATTCCATTGTATACATAAACCACATCTTCTTTATCCATTCATCTTTCGATGGACACCGAGGCTCCTTCCACAGTTTGGCTATTGTGGCCATTGCTGATAGAAACATCGGGGTGCAGGTGTCCCGGCATTTCACTGTATCTTTGGGGTAAATCCCCAGCAGTGCAATTGCTGGGTCGTAGGGCAGCTCTATTTTTAACTCTTTGAGGAACCTCCACACAGTTTTCCAGAGTGGCTGCACCAGTTCACATTCCCACCAACAGTGTAAGAGGGTTCCCTTTTCTCCGCATCCTCTCCAACATTTGTTGTTTCCTGCCTTGTTAATTTTCCCCATTCTCACTGGTGTGAGGTGGTATCTCATTGTGGTTTTGATTTGTATTTCCCTGATGGCAAGTGATGCAGAGCATTTTCTCATGTGCATGTTGGCCATGTCCATGTCTTCCTCTGTGAGATTTCTCTTCATGTCTTTTGCCCATTTCATGATTGGATTGTTTGTTTCTTTGGTGTTGAGTTTAATAAGTTCTTTATAGATTTTGGAAACTAGCCCTTTATCTGATATGTCATTTGCAAATATCTTCTCCCATTCTGTAGGTTGTCTTTTAGTTTTGTTGACTGTATCCTTTGCTGTGCAAAAGCTTCTTATCTTGATGAAGTCCCAATAGTTCATTTTTGCTTTTGTTTCTTTTGCCTTCGTGGATGTATCTTGCAAGAAGTTACTGTGGCCAAGTTCAAAAAGGGTGTTGCCTGTGTTCTCCTCTAGGATTTTGATGGAATCTTGTCTCACATTTAGATCTCTCATCCATTTTGAGTTTATCTTTGTGTATGGTGAAAGAGAGTGGTCCAGTTTCATTCTTCTGCATGTGGATGTCCAATTTTCCCAGCACCATTTATTGAAGAGACTGTCTTTCTTCCAATGGATAGTCTTTCCTCCTTTATCGAATATTAGATGGCCGTACATTTCAGGGTCCACTTCTGGGTTCTCTATTCTGTTCCATTGATCTATGTGTCTGTTTTTGTGCCAGTACCACACTGAAGCCCTTATAACTTGATGGTTAAATTAGTTTACAGGATCAGTTAAAATCTGTGAACTATCAGGATTCTTCTAGTATTTACCAATCTCAAGGCTTAAAACCTCAAATTAATACTATAAGATAAAAAAAACTAAGCCTTTAAGCTATTTCAATTTTTTAATAATAGATTTATTTTTTATTGGTGTTCAATTTACCAACATACAGAATAACACCCATTGCTCATCCCGTCAAGTGCTCCGCTCAGTGCCCGTCACCCATTCACCCCAACGCCTGCCCTCCTCCCCTTCAAACACCCCTAGTTCGTTTCCCAGAGTTAGGAGTCTTTATGTTCTGTCTCCCTTTCTGATATTTCCCACACATTTCTTCTCCCTTCTCTTCTATTCCCTTTCACTATTATTTATATTCCCCAAACAAATGAGAACATACAATGTTTATCCTTCTCCGATTGACTTATTTCACTCAGTGTAATACCCTCCAGATCCATCCACGTTGAAGCAAATGGTGGGTATTTGTCATTTCTAATGCTGAGTAATATTCCATTGTATACATAAACCACATCTTCTTTATCCATTCATCTTTCGATGGACACCGAGGCTCCTTCCACAGTTTGGCTATTGTGGACATTGCTGCTAGAAACATCGGGGGGAGGTGTCCCGGCATTTCATTGTATCTAAACCTTTGGGGAAAATCCAAAACAGTGCAATTGCTGGGTCGTAGGGCAGGGCTATTTTTAACTCTTTGAGGAACCTCCACACAGTTTTCCAGAGTGGCTGCACCAGTTCACATTCCCACCAACAGTGTAAGAGGGTTCCCTTTTTTCTGCATTCTCTCCAACATTTGTGGTTTCCTGCCTTGTTAATTTTCCCCATTCTCACTGTGTGAGGTGGTATCTCATTTTGGTTTTGATTTGTATTTCCCTAATGGCAAGTGATGCGGAGCATTTTCTCATGTGCATGTTGGCCATGTCTATGTTTTCCTCTGTGAGATTTCTGTTGATGTCTTTTGCCCATTTCATGATTGGATCGTTTGTTTCTTTAGTGTTGGGTTTAATAAGTTCTTTATACATCTTGGAAACTAGCCGTTTATCTGATACGTCATTTGCAAATATCTTCCCATTCTGTAGTAGGTTGTCTTTTAGTTTTGTTGACTGTATCCTTTGCTGTGCAAAAGCTTCTTATCTTGATGAAGTCCCAATAGTTCCATTTTTGCTTTTGTTTCTTTTGCCTTCGTGGATGTATCTTGCAAGAAGTTACTGTGGCTGAGTTTAAAAAGGGTGTTGCCTGTGTTCTCCTCTAGGATCTGGATGGAATCTTGTCTCACGTTTACATCTCTCATCCATTTTGAGTTTAGCTTTGTGTATGGGGAGAGAGTGGTCTAGTTTCATTCTTCTGCATGTGGATGTCCAATTTCCCCAGCACCATTTATTGAAGAGACTGTCTTTGTTCCAGTAGATAGTCTTTCCTCCTTTATCAAATATTAGGTGACCATAAAGTTCAGGGTACACTTTTGGGTCCTCTATTCTGTTCCATTGATCTATGTGTCTGTTTTTGTGCCAGTATCACACTGTCTTGATGACCACAGCTTTGTAGTACAACCTGAAATCTGGCATTGTGATGCCCCCAGATGGTTTTCTTTTTTAAAATTCCCTGGCTGTTATGGTCTTTTCAGATTCCACACAAATCTTAAAATAATTTTTTCTAACTCTCTGAAGAAAGTCCATGGTATTTGGATAGGGATTGCATTAAACGTGTAAATTGCCCTGGGTAACATTGACATTTTCACAATATTAATTCTGCCAATCAATGAACATGGAATATTTTTCCATCTCTTTGTGTCTTCCTCAATTTCTCTCAGAAGTGTTGTATAGTTTTTAGGGTATAGACCCTTTACCTCTTTGGTTAGGTTTATTTCTAGGTATCTTATGCTTTTGGGTGCAATTGTAAATGGGACAGACTCCTTAATTTCTCTTTCTTCAGTCTCATTGTTAGTGTATAGAAATGCCACTGACTTCTGGGCATTGATTTTGTATCCTGCCACGCTGCCAAATTGCTGTATGAGTTCTAGCAATCTTGGGGTGGCGGCTTTTGGGTTTTCTATGTAGAGTATCATGTCATCAGCAAAGAGGGAGAGTTTGACTTCTTCTTTGCCGATTTGAATGCCTTTAATGTCTTTTTGTTGTCTGATTGCTGAGGCTAGGACTTCCAGTACTATGTTGAATAGCAGTGGTGAGAGTGGACATCCCTGTCTTGTTCCTGATCTTAGGGGAAAGGCTCCCAGTGCTTCCCCATTGAGAATGTTATTTGCTGTGGGCTTTTTGTAGATGGCTTTTAAGATGTCGAGGAGTGTTCCCTCTATCCTTACACTCTGAAGAGTTTTGATCAGGAATGGATGCTGTATTTTGTCAAATGCTTTCTCTGCATCTAATGAGAGGATCATATGGTTCTTGGTTTTTCTCTTGCTGATATGATGAACCACACTGATTGTTTTACGAGTGTTGAACCAGCCTTGTGTCCCGGGGATAAATCCTACCTGGTCATGGTGAATAATTTTCTTAATGTATTGTTGGATCCTATTGGCTAGTATCTTGTTGAGAATTTTTGCATCCGTGTTCATCAGGGATATTGGTCTGTAATTCTCCTTTTTGGTGGGGTCTTTGTCTGGTTTTGGAATTAAGGTGATGCTGGCCTCATAGAATGAATTTAGAAGTACTCCATCTCTTTCTATCTTTCCAAACAGCTTTAGTAGAATAGGTGTGGTTTCTTCTTTAAATGTTTCATAGAATTCCCCTGGGAATCCATCTGTCCCTAAATATGTGTCTTGGGAGGTTATTGATGACTGCTTCAATTTCCTCCCTGGTTATTGGCCTGTTCAGGTTTTCTATTTCTTCCTGTTCCAGTTTTGGTAGTTTCTAGCTTTCCAGGAATGCATCCATTTCTTCTAGATTGTCTAATTTATTGGCGTATAGCTGTTCAAAATACGTTTTTAAAATCGTTTGTATTTCTTTGGCGTTGGTAGTGATCTCTCCTTTCTCGTTCATGATTTTATTAATTTGAGTCTTCTATCTCTTCTTTTTAATATGTCTGGCTAATGGTTTATCTATCTTATTAATTCTTTCAAAGAACCAACTCCTGGTTTTGTTGATCTGTTCCACAGTTCTTCTGGTCTCGATTTCGTTGCGTTCTGCTCAAATCTTAATTAACTCTTCTTCTTGTAGGATCTATTTGCTGTTTTTTCTCTGGCTCCTTTATGTGTAAGGTTACCTTTTGAATTTGAGTTCTTTCCAGTTTTTGAATGGATGCTTGTATTGCGATGTATTTCCCCCTTAGGCCTGCTTTTGCTGCATCCCAAAGATTTTGAATGGTTGTATCTTCATTCTCATTAGTTTCCATGAATCTTTTTAATTCTTCCTTATGTTCCTGGTTGACCCTTTCATCTTTTAGCAGGATGGTCCTTAACCTCCACCTGTTTGAGGTCCTTCCAAACCTCTTGTTGTGATTTAGTTCTAATTTCAAGGCATTATGGTCTGAGAATATGCAGGCGACGCTCCCAATATTTTGGTATCGGTTCAGACCCGATTTGTGACCCAGTATGTGGTCTATTCTGGAGAAAGTTCCATGTGCACTTGAGAAGAATGTGTATTCAGTTGAGTTTGGATGTAAAGTTCTATAGATATCTGTGAAATCCATCTGGTCCAGTGTATCATTTAAAGCTCTCGTTTCTTTGGAGATGTTGTGCTTAGAAGACCTATCTAGTATATAAAGAGCTAGATTGAAGTCACCAAGTGTAAGTGTATTATTATCTAAGTATTTCTTCACTTTGGTTATTAATTGACTTAAATATTTGGCAGCTCCCACATTCGGGGCATATATATTGAGGATTGTTAAGTCCTCTTGTTGGATGGATCCTTTATTATGATATAGTGTCCATCTTCATCTCTCACTACAGTCTTCAGGGTAAATTTTAGTTTATCTGATATAAGGATGGCTACCCCTGCTTTCTTTTGAGTACCATTCTAATTGTAAATGGTTCTCCAACGTTTTATTTTCAGGCCGTAGGTGTCCTTCTGTCTAAAATGAGTCTCTTGTAGACAGCAAATAGATGTGTCCTGCTTTTTTATCCAGTCTGAAACCCTGCACCTTTTGATCGGGTCATTAAGCCCGTTCACGTTCAGAGTTACTATTGAAAGATATGAGCTTAGTGTCATCATGATATCTATTCAGTCCTTGTTTTTGTGGATTTTTCCACTATACTTCTTCTTAAATGGGAATTTTAAGAGTCCCCCTTAAAATTTCTTGTAGAGCCAGTTTGGAGGTCACATATTCTTTCAGTTGCTGCCTGTCTTGGAAGCTCTTTATCTCTCCTTTGAATGAGAGCCTTGGTGAAGAAAGTATTCTTGGTTGCATGTTTTTCTCATTTAGGACCCTGAATATATCCTTCCAGCCCTTTCTGCCTGCCAGGTCTCTGTGGAGAGGTCTGCTGTTACCCTCATACTCCTGCCCATAAAGGTCAGGGATTTCTTGTCTCTTGCTGCTTTAAGGACCTTCTCTTTATCTTTGGAATTTGCAAGCTTAACTATTAGATGTCGAGGTGTTGAACGGTTTTTATTGATTTTAGCGGGGGGGGGGGGTGTCTCTGTATTTCCTGGATCTGAATGCCTGTTTCCCTTCCCAGATTCGGAAGTTTTCAGCTAGGATTTGTTCAAATACATATTCTGGCCGTCTGTCCCTTTCGGCGCCCTCGGGAACCCCAATTAAACGTAGGTTTTTCTTCCTTAGGCTATAGTTTATTTCCCTTAATCTATCCTCATGATCTTCTAATTGTTTGTCTCTTTTTTTCCTCAGTTTCCCTCTTTGCCATCAACTTGTCTTCTATATCACTCACTCGTTCTTCCACTTCGTTCACCCTCGTTGTTTGGAGTTCTAGTTTGGATTGCATCTCATTCAATTGATTTTTAATTTCTTCCTGATTAGATGTAAATTCTGCAGTCATGAAGTCTCTTGAGTCCATTATACTTTTTTCTAGAGCCACCAGTAGCTTTATAATAGTGCTTCTGAATTGGCTTTCTGACATTGAATTGTAATCCAGATTTTGTAACTCTGTGGGAGAGAGGACTGTTTCTGATTCTTTTGAGGTGAGGTTTTCCTTCTAGTCATTTAGCTCAGTGCAGAGTGGTCAAAAACAAGTTGTATTGGGAAAAGGAGAAAAATAGAGGAGAGAAAGAAGGAAAGAAAAGAGAAAAAGAAAAAAGGAAGAAAAAAAGAAAAAAGAGGAAAAAGAGAAAGAAAAAGAAAGAAAGGAAAAAAGGGTGGGAAATCAAAAAGAAAAAAAAAAAAGACAAAAAAAAACTCAAACAAAGAAACAAAACACGGGGATATATCTTCTGATTCTGTATACTTTAAGTCCCTTGACTTCCCTTGGAACTTGTCCGTCTAGCTGGTCGTCAGGGGGAGGGGCCTGTTGTGCTGATTTTCAGGTGTTAGAACTTGGGGGAGCTGCTCTGCCACCAGGGCTCAGTGGGGGTTGTTAACTCCGTGAGGCCCCAGGAAGAACAACCGCAATGGCAGGGCCAGCTCTGGAGCCCTGGCTTCAGCCCCCGCAGGAATTATGGAGCTCTGGGTCCGCAGGACTGGGGGCGGGGCCGCTGATCTGCTCAGCTTGGGGCAGGAGTGTCCTTGCTGTCCTCGGACCTCTCGACCCTGCCTGTCCCGGGGGGGCGGGGGGAGGCCGGATCCTGGGCTGTGTCTCGGCGTCCTGTGCTCCGGGGCCTGTGCTGTTGGATTCGCACTCCTGTCAGCAGCCCCCTCCGCGGAGCCGCCGACCGAGCCCCTCCCAGCTGCTCCTGGAGCCGCGCAGCCCACTCCGCGCAGAGCCGCCCACCGAGCCCCTCCGAGCTGCTCCGGAGCCTGCTGTGCACGCTGCAGCCCTTTAGGGAGCTTGGCACACTCTCCTGGGCGGGCAGGTCTTTGTGTCCAGGGAGCCTGAGGGCATCTTCGCCCTCCTGAGGTCCTGTTCTAACTCCCTGCAGGCGCCTTCCCGCCCGGGGAAGATTGGGGAAGTTCCTGCTTCTCCGGGATGGAGCTTTCCTGTCCTGGGGACACTCGCCCCAGCCTGGCTCCTCACGGGGCCCCTCCCCCTTGGATGCCTTTTGTTTCTTTCTTTTCCCCCCCTTCTTCCTACCTTGATAGAAGTGAGAACTCTTTTCACTGTAGCATTCCAGCTGTTCTCTCTTTATATCTCAGGCCGAATTTGTAGATTTTCAGGATGATTTGAAGGTTATCTAGGTAATTTGGTGGGGACAGGTGATTTGGGGACCCTACTCTTCTGCAATCTTGCCCCTCCCTCCTTTAAGCTATTTCAAATGCTGATAAGAAAACAGCCAGACGGATACTCAACTCATACTCTGAGGTGAGAACACGAGTCTTTAAGAGCTATTTAGAAAATAATGCGCTAATAATCTCACCTCTAGGTATCTAGCCTTAGGAAGTCAGACAAAACACTAAAGAATTTTATAGGCAAAGCTGTTCATCTCAAATGGCAAAACACACAATAAATAAAATAAAATGGCAAAACGCAGTAAATTATAGCATCAACCCCTACCCACCGGGGGCATCAAAAATCCCTGACTGATTTACGATGTAGGCTGTAACATTACTTTTCTCTTAAATACAAAAAATCATTATAATAAGTGAAAACAAGAAACTATAAAAATTTGCAGAGAAAAATGGCTTGAAACAAATTCAAAAAATATTTGCAATGATTACCTTTGAGAAATGAACCTGTAAGTGATATTTTTCTTCTCTTCGCTTTTTCCAATTCTCTTTATACTGAACACATATTTTTATTAAAGAAAAAAAAAGGTAAGTACCTACCCTCATAAACTTGTTCCAGAAATTTTGCTAGGAGAAGAATGACTCAGTGGAAAAGAGGAAGGTCTGAAGCTATGTTGGTCATCGTCTGAGCCATGTCCACCATCTTCAGGAGAGAGAATTTTGCAAAAATATCAGAAAGGTGTTATTTTTCAATGAGAAGAACAACACAATCGCTTATAATTCTGTGAACGTGAACAATTACTTCAACACTTACCAACATTCTTAGGTGCAACTATGCAATGTTTTCCAACAAAAGTCACACGTTTTTCATTGTTGCTTGCTTCACTAGCACATTCATTTTCCCTCTGATTTTCTTCATTATTTGGTATTTCTTTTTTTTTTTTTTTTTCATTATTTGGTATTTCTTGACACTTTCCTGACAGCCCAACAGATGCTAGGCCAGGATTCCTTACTAATGAATCACCAATATCTGGTAATTTGCTGTCAATAGGATATGACTTCATGTCAACTACCATAAGTTCACTCCCTTTTCTATTTGTAAGAATTGAATGTGGAAAGTTTGTTCTAAATGATTCCTGATTCTCACTCTTTCCATTTTCACCATAAAAAGTAAATACTACATTTTCTTCCGGTTCCCTTAGGATTTTATTAGAAAGCACCCAAGTCCACTGTATGGATGTCTTTTGTAGTCTGTTCTTTTGGCAAAAATAAATCCCAAATATCAGACGTACTACTGGCTCTTGAAAAGTTTTCCAGTCCGCATTCATATCTACTAACTTCTGTTCTGGTAAGGTACTTCTCCATATCAAATATGCTGGAGCCACTACTTTTTTCTATACCACTAGGGAAGAAATGAGACTCAGTGGATAGTCCTTCTGTTCATTATCCTCCTGAAAAGTCTTCTCTCTGGTTTTATTTGAAAGGGCCTTGAACATGGCAGCAAGTCAGGAAGGATCAGTACTCACTGATGCATCTGCAATGGCTGAAGCAATGGTGCTTATCCTACGTACAGAATCACCACCAGTTGGTAGCTTGTGTTTTGTCTCTTTGGGCTTTCCTACCCATGAAGAAATTGTCCTAGAGAGAAGAAAATTCACATCAGATAAATTTACTCAGTTCCATGAACATGTACATATTAGTGTAATCTTTAGACATTACATAAAATTTTATAGCAGCTAAAAGTTAATGGCATACAGATTAAATACCCTCATTAAATAAAGGACACTTGGTATCAACTTTAATGATATAGTACTGGGTTATTCAGAATTGGATTATCAAGTAAACAAAAATCTTCAGGAGTTAAAGAGATGATAAATAGAGGAGTTAAAACTGAACCAGACAGTAATTTAAAGCAAAAAATTGGGGCGCCTGGGTACCTCGGTTGGTTAAATGCCCAACGGTGGTTCAGTTCATCATCCCAGATTCCTAGGACCTAGCCTTGCATTGAATTCCCTGCTCAGGGAGGAATCTGCTTCTCCCTCTCCCTCTGCCACTCCCCTTGGTTGCGACCTTTCTCTTTCTCTCTCTGTCTCTCTGTCAATAATTTAAAAATGAAACAGAAACTTAACATACTGAGATTGAGAAACCATTGAGCCATTGTGATTCCAAGTATAATTCTTGGTAATTTCATTCAATTGTTAGAATAAACCAGACATAAATAGGAACCATGGGTAAGCAACTGAAATGGAACCAAAAGCAAAGAAACATAAACCTATCTAATGCTTAAAAATCCATGATAAGACTTCTATCTCCAGTACTAGCAGACTAAGCAAGGCAAACTGACTCTGGCTGAGAGCAACTAGAGCTGGATAGCATATCCAGAAGTATCTCTTAGAAGGCATTGGAGAGCTAATAAATGAACAAAAAAACACTGGGCCAAAATCCAAGACAAGAAATGATATCAGTACTGTGGAGGCTCTTCTGGGGGGAGGGGGGAGACCTGTGGCTTCAAGATGATGCTGTGGATAAGACAGAAGAAATTCAGCAAAGCTATTCCTATGGGAGTGAGGGTATAAAAACAGAGTTCCGTGCCCAAAAATGATTAGTGGTAAGGAATAGCTGGGGCAAACACCCATGCTTTCAGATGAGACCACAAAGGGCTACACACCCTCAGAGAAAAGGAAAACCAAAATTAGGCTGCCCCTCAGAAGGAAGGAGGGCCAGTTCCAATCAGCTTCAATCTCAGAACTGGACTGAAGACACCTGAGACTGTTAGTATTCCTCATTCATGTTAGAAGCAAACAGAAGTCCCGTAAGGAAGATTGTACTTCCCATGGCCTCAAATTATTTCAGGGACTTTTCACGTAAAAGTTTACCCCTCCATTCATGAATGACACATGACATTCCAAGATAAAGTTGCCCAAATCCCAGAGAAACAGACTCATGAACGATATACAGCAATGAAGTCATCAGAATCCAAAACACATCTAAATATAAAATAAGTATCTAAAACATAAAATCTAAAATATACTTAAGGACATAAAAGACAATAACATGAATCAGAGGACTAGAAATTATTAAAAAGAATTTATTAAAAAGAATTAAACGTAAATCATATAATCCAAACTTACAGTAACAAAATAAGAATCCAGTGGATGGGTTTCATAACAAACTGGATACAACTGAAAAAAGAATGAGACTTTGAAGTCTGAAAAAAAATCCAGAATAAACTATGAAAGAGAAAGTAACAGAAAATACACAACAGAACAGAAGAACCGGAAAACAAGCTACTCTGAGAAAACCTAACATACTTGCACATGAACTTTCAAAAGAAAAAGCACAGATAAAGGAACAAATGGTTTCTTGGAAAATACACAGGCTAAGAATTTTCTAAAATTTTTGAAAGTCAACAATTCAAGATGTTAGGAGGCCTACACACACGAAGCAGGATAAAACAAAAGATATCTAAGCACATCACAGTAAAATAGATCAAAATCAAAGTAAAAAATTTTGAGACCAGCCAGAGATAGTAAAATACATTATCTTTAGTAAAGTTAACAGGAAGATTGGTAACAGACCTTTAAAATGAAATGTGAAATGGTCTATTCAAATTGCTGAGTTATTTCTAACATGGAAGTCTGTACTAAACAAACACATGCTTCAAAAATAAAGGTGTTAGCAGCCCCAGTGGCTCAGCGGTTTACCGCCACCTTCAGCCCAGTGTGGGATCCGGGAGACCAGGGATTGAGTCCCAGGTCAGGCCCCCTGCATGAAGCCTGCTTCTCCCTCTGCCTGTGAAATCCATCTGTACCAGTGGAGCATTTCAAGCTCTTGTCTCTTTGGAGATGTAGTTTTTAGAACATCGTTCATTAGCAGAAATTGCCGTGTGGAATTCTCCAACTATTAGTGTATTATTATCTAAGTAGGTCTTTACTTTGGTTATGAATTGATATACTTGGCAGCTCCAACATTAGTGGCATAACTATTCATAATTTTTAGGTCCTCTTGTTGGGTAGACCCTTTAAGTATGATATAGTGTCCCTCTTCAGATAGATAGCATTCTAATTTGCATGTACCTAAAAAGAGAGCTTCAAAAATTTTAAAGTAAATACTACCAGACTCACAGTGAATATCAAACAAATTCATCATCATAGTGTGAGACATTAACATCTAAGTAACTGAAAGAACAAGTACAATAATTTTAAGTGTAGTTTCCACATTATGATTTAATAAGTTTTACCTGAATAAAATATAGAGAAGAGAGCAACCAAGGATCACACCACAGGCATTCCTGTCACATGCATAGAAAATATTTTGAAAAACAGAACAGGCTATCCCTGGGTGGCTCGGCAGGTTAGCGCCTGCGTTCGGCCCAGGGGATGATCCTGGAGACCTGGTAACGAGTCCCACATCAGCCTCCCTGCATGGAGCCTGCTTCTTCTCTGCCTGTGTCTGTCTCCGATGAATAAATATTAAAACCACTCTGGAAAACCGTGTGGAGGTTCCTCAAAGAGTTAAAAATAGATCTGCCCTACGACCAAGCAATTGCACGGCTGGGGATTTCTACCCCAAAGATACAGATGCAATGAAATACTGGGACACCTGCACCCCGATGTTTCTAGCAGCAATGTCCACAATAGCCAAACTGTGGAAGGAGCCTCAGTGTCCATCGAAAGATGAATGGATAAAGAAATTGTGGTTTATGTATACAATGGAATATTACTCAGCCATTAGAAATGACAAATACCCACCACTTGCTTCGACGTGCATGGAACTGGAGGGTATCAGGCTGAGTAAAATAAGTCAATCGGAGAAGGACAAACATTGTATGGTCTCATTCATTTGGGGAATATAAAAAAATAGTGAAAGGGAATAAAGGGGAAAGGAGAAAAAACAAGTGGGAAATATCAGAAAGGGAGACAGAACATGAAAGACTCTTAACTCTGGGAAACGAACTAGGGTGGTGGAAGGGGAGGTGGGGTGGGGGTGACAGACACTGAGGTCGGCACTTGACGGGATGAGCACTGGGTGTTATTCTATATGTTGGCAAGTTGAACACCAATAAAATAAAATAAAACCTCTCAAAAAATAAAAATAAAAAATGGAACCAATTCTGAGCCATTTATTATGTTTCAAAACATTTCAAAAGACTAAAACCAAGGTTTCTCTGCAGGCCAACAAGCCTAGAATCAGTATTTAAAAATTTGGAAACTCCCCAAATGTTTGGAAACTAGGCAAAACACCTGTAAAACAATGGACCAGAGCTTTTGGGAAATACGTTAAATGGAATAAAAACTGTATGAGATATCTAAACATATAGGATGTACAGAATAGAATGGGACACAACATCCTTGCTTTAAGGGAATCGTATACCATCAGATGTTTATATAAGAGAAGCAGAAACGCAGACAAATTAAGCTAAACGAATTATCTCCAGAAGTTAGAAATACTATAAATTAAATCCACCTTAAATATACGGAAGGAAATAAAGAAAACAAGATATGAAGAGAAAACAGAAAAAAAAATAGTGAGTTAACTAAATTGAGAAATCACTGGTAAGAATCGACTTAGAAAAAAAGAGAGGGGGAAAAGAGCTAATACATAACAATGAAGATGTCCCTTAGGAACCTAAAATGAAATTAGGGACACCAGGGTGGCTCAGTGGTTGAGGGTCAGCCTTTGGCTCAGATCCTCAGCCTGGGGTCCTGGGATTGAGTCCAGCCATTGGGATCCCTGCAGGGGGCATGCTTCTCCCACTGCCTAAGTGTTCTTCATGAATAAATAAACTCTTTAAGGAAGAAATCTAAAATATTAAATGATCGAACAATCAGAAGAGAACATTGTGATCAATATTTGTCAATTAAAATGGAGTGATATATTTCAAGTTTAGATAAAAGATGTAATTCCTAGGAAACCAAAATTTCCTAAAACTGACACAAAATTTAAACATCAGAATAGTCCTACAACTATTAAAGAAATTGAAGGATACCTGGGGGGCTCAGCTGGTAAAGCACCTGGCTTCAGCTCAGGTCATAATCTTGGGATCCTGGGATCCAGCCTTGAGTCGGGAGCCACCTGGTGAAAGCGCAGGGGGCCACCGGGCACCTCGACCGCCCCTATCCCCACCCCCACCCAGGACAGCGCCCGCGCCTCACCCACCGGCCTCCCCAACACAGGGCGGACTCTACCCGCTGCCGCCGCCACGCTGCCACCAGCACCACCGACACAGCCGTCGCCGCTCCCGCCCTGGCCCGGACCCCGGGGGGAGCCCAGGGGGCCACCCGGCACCTCGGCCGCCCCCGCCCCCACCCACAACCCCAGGCCTGCGCCCCTGCCTCATTCACCCGCCTCCTGGACACAGGGAGGACTCCGCCCGCTGCCGCTGCCCCTGCCGCCGCCGCCATTGACGCCGTGTTCCGGACCGGACGGACAGGATGACGACGACCCTCCGGCCACGGCCAGAGGCGTCCGCAGCGAGGCCCATAAGGCCCGACGGCCACCTGAGCCAGACGGGCTCTGACTGGCTTCCCAGCTGTGGCGACCGCGCTGGGCCGCCTTGGGGCTCCGAGGGCGCATGCGCCGGAGACGCTCCTGCGGCCTGCCTCCCGCATGCGCGGTGGGGGCTCCCGGGCTCAGCGCGGAGCCTTAACCCTTGCTGCCGCGGAGGGGGACAGGGGGGCTTGGAAGAGCGCGTCCCACGGGGCGAAGATGCCCACGGCGGCCACGCACAGGCTGCCTCTGCCCTGTCGGCCGGCTCCGAACGCCCAGAGCCCAGCCGGGCGGGTGGGGCGCGTGTTAAGTTCAGAAACTCCGGAGGCCGCTCCAGAGGCCGCGCCGGTGCGAGCAGCCGCAGCCTCCTGCAGCCCGAGCACCTCGCGCTCCGGCTCACGCCAGAGCCGAGCCAAGGGAGGAAGGCTCTGGCCGCAGGCAGCGCAGCCGCGGCGGGCGGTGCGCGGGAACCAGCGGAGCGCCCGGGAGGGGCCGATGGTCTTAATAAGAAGGTTAGGCTGCCAAAACCTGTTGTCCACACTAACAGTTTTTTCTCTGACAGCTATCTTGACTCCTGTTTTCATTCAGCCTGCATCACCAGGTAAGAAACATTCAACTAGATGGCTAATTCTGGAATTAAAAGTAAAACTCTGGAAGAGCTTCCTAAAATGTAAATATCCTTAGTAATTGTCTCAGGATTATGCCTTACTTTTAGGTAACACATTAGCCATTGCTGTGGTGTCACTTAACATTTTGGGATTAGAATAGGAACAAGGAATGGGAATAAGGATGGACTGAATGTGAGAGAATGGGAATATCCTATCGGAGGACTGGCAAGAGGAAAAGAATTGTGGCAATTTCAGAGAAGATCCCCAGACACAGCTTGCTTCTTATTATTTATCCTTGTGCTTGAAGCCTGCCCTAGCCTATAAACATTTACCTAGGCAACCTAATTTGTGCCTAGGTACAACATTGTTGGGCTCAACTCCTATGCCTCTAAGGTCCTAGACAATCAATTTCTTGTTTACTTTTAAAATTTTTCATGGAAGTCTTCAGACTCCCCAGGATATCCTGTTCTACAATTTAATAACCTTCCTCCATGAAAGCTTGCGTTTATTTGTCTCTGTTGGTTTAGTAATATCCAAATCCCCCGCAAGCTAACTTTGTTTATTTATTCTGCACATGCTGTTGGCACAACTCTGGGAGCATGCTTAACCTTTGTGTGCTCACAATGGGTTTTATTTTTTAAAGATTTTTACTTATTTATTTATTCATGATGGACATAGAGAGAGAGAGGTAGAGACACAGGCAGAGGGAGAAGCAGGCTCCATGCTGAGAGCCCAACGCGGGACTCAATCCCAGGACTCAAAGGCCAGCGCTAAACCACTGAGCCACCCAGGGATCCCCTCACAATGGGTTTTAAAGTCAGCATGCCAGTGTTTATATTCTTCTTTTCCCTTTGTTTACCACATCTTTCTGAGAGTTGTACTACAACCAGCAGGGTACAATGAAATATGGAGTTAATATACTACAATCAATAGCAAGTGATGCCAGAAGAGACATAGGGCAGCAAAGTGCCATTGTATGATGTAACACAGTGTCGTCGTTCGTTTCCTGGTATGAGGGTAGGCAGGTGCACTTCGCAGGATTGACAGTTAACCAAGTTGTGCTGGAAAATATGTTAGATCCTGCTCTGGAATGAGTTTTCAATTTTCAAAACATAGTGTCCAGAATCTCTAATTGGTAAATTTCCAAGTTAGGTTCCCTAGACCTTGTGGAGAGGAAGTAGGCTAGAAATTTTAAAGAGGGAAGGGCTCACAGCAGACAGAAAGTATCTTCTTTCCCACCTCACTTGGGATGTGGAAAATTCCAATACTTTGAGGAAAGTAAAAAGGAGTCTCATGAAAGAATTTTGTGAAAATGTGACAGCAGCACAAGCTTAGGTTTTGAATATCCCTGAAACCATTTGTATAAACATACAGGAAACCAGAAATGGAAGACAATATATACCACAGAACTAACTGACAAGTCATCCCTTAGTATCACAAGATGTGTTCAGGTACAGAAAGCCTCAACTGTACCACGTCCTCTGTGCATTGTTTGGGGTGAAACAGGAAAGGAAGAGGGTGTCTGATGGACCTAAGAGCAGAACCCATAGCAGCCAACTGGTGAACACAGGTAAACACAGTGGGGCAATTTGAGAAGAGCAGTTGGAACTGGGGTGGCTTTGGCCTGTTTTAATTCATGAAAGAGTTCAGGGCATCTTCTGTAGTGTTTTAAGGGCTTGAGCAATCCAGGTCTCACCACATGTGAAACTACCCAGCTGAAGATCCCTTCTGAGATAGAGCTCCACATGGAGGACATAACCTACTGGGAAGAGAGGCCATATGAGGGACAATGGGGCAAAGAAATCAGAGGTTCAGATAAAAGTGTGGAAGGAGACAGAGCTTGTTGACTGCAGAAAGCACTAAACCAATGTTTTTACCTCTTTTACTAAAGCAGCAGCAGCAGCAAAACCAACAAAAACAAAAACAAAAACAAAAAACCCTGTAAATGTGAAGCTAAGAATGTTCTCCTGAACTCCCTTCTAAAAGTCCATGAAAACCAGTTTCAAATAAAAATGAGTTAGAGCAAAGGATGATAGCTGAATCCCCTATAATGTTTTTTTATGAGACAAATGCAAGGAACAGGATAACATCCTTACATTCAAAGAAAGAATATCAGAAAGACATGCTTGTAAAATATAGGAAAGCTATGACCTCATATTTCAAAACCTATTTCAAAACCTATTTCAAATACTTAAGGAAATGTAAGATACGAATAATCGGTATAAAAAAAGGATTAGAAAATCTCAGAAAGGAGGCAATGAAACTGAAAAAAGAAGTATAGAATTTTATTTTATTTTATTTATTTATTTATTTTTTTTTAACAATTTTAGTGGGGCCTGAAACTTTAAGAATAAGAAGCCACTTGACCATGTGCACAAAGTGCAAGAACTTGAGAGGGACCTGTATAGGTAAGGAGCCTTTTATTTTTTTCTTAAGACTTTATTTTATTTTATTTTATTTTTAAATTTTTATTTATTTATGATAGTAACACACACAAAGAGAGAGAGAGAGAGAGAGAGGCAGAGACACAAGCAGGCTCCATGCACCGGGAGCCCGACATGGGACTCGATCCCGGGTCTCCAGGATCGCGCCCTGGGCCAAAGGCAGGCGCCAAACCGCTGCGCCACCCAGGGATCCCAGAAGTATAGAATTTTAAAATGAAAGAACTACAAGAAACAGAGAGGCTGAAAAGGAGAAATTAATCTTAACCTTTAATTTACTGAACAAGCAGTAATAATTTCCAAGATTGTAGATCAAATTGTGAAGAGTAAAATAAAAGAGCTTCTAGCATGCAACATGGATTATGAACACAGGTGGGAAGGCATGAAACACAGAGCAAAAGCCTCATACATTGGGCCACATTAAAATGTTTTTCAGATGGACCATTACCAGAGTGAAAAGGTAGGCCGGACTGTAGGAGAAGATACCTACATTATTTATATGTTACAAAAGGCTTTTATCCAGAGTTCATATAGAACTTTTCAAATATGTAGAATAGAAAAATATGGGGCAAAGTACTTTGCATAGGTATCTCATAAAACAAATATCCAAATAGATAATAAATATATAAAAAGGCACTCAAACTAGTTTCTCATCAAGGAAATGCAAATTGAAGTTACAATCAGGTAATATTGCATACCCTCCGGAATGGGTGAAACAGAAAACATGCTGCTGTCAAGTGTTGAAGAACACATGGAACAACTGGAATTTTCATTCCTGAGGGATTTGGAGTATGGGTTGGCAAAGCCAGGAGGAACGCTGCCTGCTGACCCTTCTAAAGTGTGATGCGTGTTTCGGCTATGGTGATCCAGAAATTGCCCATCAGAAACCCAGGAACAAGTACCTAAGAAACTGCTACTACAGCCAATGGTAGTCACCAAGGAAGTGGTGAGAAACAGAAGCCAGACACGGAGGGCAATACACTGCTTCTCAAGATCTAAAACAGCCAAAATGAATCTATACTATCACAAGTCAGGACTGCGTTACCTGGGGAGGAGCTGTGAGTTGTTACTGGAACAGGAGAGCGGATTCTATGTATAGTTCTTGGAGGTGGTTGGTCACACGGGTGTGTTATCTCCAAAACTCACCTGAAGAAGCATTGATCAGTACGCCTTTATGTCGGTACTTTACTCATTAATTTAAAAGTTTATGAAAAAACTCATGAACCCTGAAATACAGCTCAGTAACTCTGGGAAACTGACATGATTGCATACCCTATTATGGACAAAGCATCCAGCCAGAAGTGATTCATGAAAAAAGGTTTTTACTGCTGACTCATTTTTCTTTTGTTTCTACATGCTCAATTGTACTTATGGATTTAAAGTTAGATTCTTCCTCCTACTTGGATTATCTGCTGCTCAGTGTAGACTAACCAATGGGTACTGCCATTAAAAAAGTAACCCAGACAGCTCTATTATGATTCTATTATCGTCCTCATTAGAATTTAAGCATATATTAGTCAGGTACCCATTAAGAAAGGTTTTTAGATGAAGATTTCAAGGTGCTAATTGATCCCTCAGGGGCAATTGAAGTTCCTTTCCTTTTGTAGTATCTTTGAACCTTTGATTGGCTTCAACAGAGAGGCAACCGTTGATGTAGGTAGAGGCCCTGATTTAATTGTTTGAATGCATAAAAGATCTTAGTGAATGGGCTTAGTGAATGTACAGAGAGACATTTAATGGACTGTATAAAGTCCTGTATTGAACGGACTTTATAAAGAATGGATTGAATCATGGGGGATTGCATGCAAAGTTAGTGAGGAAGAACGTAATGATATGGGAGTAAACTCCTCTGGTAAGAATCTCACATCAGGGCTCAGGCCCCATGGTCCTCCTATGCTGCTCAATTGGCTAGAAGTTTTGGAAGAGTGATGGTCCATGTGAAGAGAAGTGTCAAGATTTCAGAGCATGTAGCAGAAGAAGGATGAAAGGCTCAGAGCAGTGGGAATAAAAGTCTATAAAGCAAAGAGGGTTTTGAACCCCACCGGTTGACTATGTTTGAAGAACACTCCAAGGACATTAAATTTATTAACCTAATAAGAAATGCACTAGTGAGAAGGTGTTCTGCAAGACACTCAGTGTTGTTTAGGTGTCTAGAGGTCTGGACGTGCCTGAGCACCATCTCCAAAATTAAGAACAACTTATTAGGACAGTACTTCCCAGCACCAG